>NC_137676.1:59147841-59157841 GCF_963989245.1 Nansenia antarctica
GCACTGTGCTAGTAGCACAGTATCCCTCTGACTCCTACGATGTTTAAGCTCACATGAGACCTATGGATGTTTTCAAAGGAAGTATCTCTGACTCCAGCCACAGTCAGATACTATCAAGGGGATGGTGCAGAACTGTAATTAGGCCTCCAAAGAGCGAGCAGCTCTTGCAACCTTGTTGCCTAAACCCACAACTGCCAACAAAAGTTGTATTGTAATGAAAGATGAACTACAGGAGTATTTTGAAAAAGATGCACTCTTCCACCTCTCTCCATTCCCCTCTCTTTCCCTGTATCTCCTTCGTTCCTCTCTGCTTTTAACAGCATGATGGCCCTGAAAGAAGCTCAAGCTGTCATTCACTTTTGAATAATTTTTTCAAAATTCATATTTTCAAATGTGCTTTTATTCACGTGTGAATTGAAGGTTGAATTGGCAGTAAAGGACATAAGTGCTCTGTTGTAAACTGGAATAAAAAAAGAGGCGACCTAAGTTGTAAGCTGAGCTAATATGTACTAAGTGTTGCTTTATAGTTATAAGGCTATGTTAAGTACAATTTACATGTAGCCTAATGTCTGTATAGATTCAAAACACACATAATATTAGCAGACAACATTTCATTCACACCCACTGGGCAGGAACTGATAGGGAGGCTACACAGTGTGTGAATCAGCTTTGAATCGTTAATGGGATTACCGGAATGTGCAATCAAGTGAAATCAAAAGCATTACTCAGTGATTACTCAGACAAATAGACGCTGAAGGCTTAATCGTTTAGCCTTAATCATTTAATTGAGCCATAAACTGACATTAGCGTGGACTATGTGAAGACATTCAGTTTCATGTTCAAAACCGTTTTATCATTGTATCACAGGAACATTATGACAGAAAATGTCTACATAAATATCTAGATAAATCCAAAAAGACACCCTCACAAATGCAACCAACTTAGTAGCACATCACACATACCTGTACATTCTTAAAGTATTCAATGAGTGTGTGTTGACAATGTCAAATATAATTTGAACTCATCACACACATGAATGAATTGAATATGAATGACAGTCTTCCATTCTCCTGTTAGACAGTTAGACAGCGTAAGTATTATGGCTACAAACAATGAGGCATGGGCACTGCATGGCACACACAGACACGCACACGTGGGAACCCCACACTGTGCGGAAAGAGGATAAGCATGATTGGAAGTGAAAGAGACTTCCAGAAGATTCACTAAATCCTTATTTCCCATTGGTCGAGCCCACAGTCCCCTGCTCGTGATAGGCACAGTAGAATCAACATGCAGGCAGACACAGGCTAGACATTACAGGACCATCTGTTCGTGGCCAAGGCTTGGTTACTACAGATTAAACACAATCCTATCAATCAGCTTCATTAACTGTTATCGTTACAAATAGTGGACACTGTCAAGGGATACACCATGGGGGGGGAACACAGCTGAAGAGCGTTCGACTTCTTAGGATGGGACACACACACACACACACACACACGCACACGCACACACAGAGTGTGTGGAAACAAGCTGTCCCAAGTCTCTGTTATCTACCTGTAGGGAGGTTCATCAGTTCTATGGAGATTTCACCATTGGGGTTTTCACTGACGGTTAGTCATGCAGGATGACGCACACAAACCCACCACTAAGGACACTGCTGGTTACAACCCATGCCTCAACAACTCTGGATTAATTCCCCCTCTGTTAATAATTATTTAGAAAGATCTCTAGGATATAACCTGTACAATATCAATGCCATTAGCTAAATCATGCCGTCTTGTCTTAGGTACTGTTGGAAGTAATCTACTCAAATACTGCTACTCAATATAATAGGTATGGATAGGTTCAATAACAAAATATTGCATATGTATACACTCACTGAATACTTTATATAGGAACACCTGTACACCTTCTCATTCATTCAGGTGGTGTAATGGTGTGGGGAATGTTTTCATGGCACACTTTGGGCCCCGTTAATACCAGTCAATCATCACTTGAATGCCACAGCCTAGTTGAGTATTGTTGCTGACCATGTGCATCCCTTCATGGCCACAACTTACCCATCTTATAATGGCTACTTCCAGCATGATAATGCGCCATGTCACAAAGCTAAAGTCGTCTCAAACTAGTTTCATGAACATGACAAGTGCAGTGTTCTTCAGTGGCCTTCCCATTCCCCAGATCTGAATCCAATAAACACCTTTAGAATGTGGTAGAACGGAAGATTCACAGCTTGAAGGTGCACCTGAAAAATCTGCAGGTCATCATCGACCAGAATCTCAAGGGAATGTTTCCAACATCTTGTGGAATCAATTGAAGCCACGAATAATTGAGGCTATTCTGAGTGCAAAGTGAGGCCCTACCCAGTATTAGTATAGTGTTCCTAATAAAGTGTCGGGTGAGTGTATGTGTGGCTGTGTCCACAACTCCAGCAGTGTAAGAGCTGTGGCTCACAGTATGTACACACCTGAGGCTTTATGCAAACAAATGACAACCAAATGCCTGGTGGGGAAATTGAGGGTGGCACCATCTCTATAGAATCAATGCCAATCAAGTGACAACTTTGAATATTTCTTCCACCCCTCTTTCACCCCAAAGTAGTAGGGAAAGATATGATTATGTGCAGCCGACTGTATATGGTAGCAGCTCTCTCTGCTTGAGTGGTGTGTGTTGGCGTTACTAATAGCACCTTGTTAATGAATGCAGCCATTTCATGTGTGAAAACAGAAAAACCTCTTATTGTCTATTCTCAAAGGATTTAATTGGTTCTCCTCTTCTATTTTTTGACTAAATTTATATTGCTTTTTTGTACTTCAGAGCAAAAACAATATAGATAACTGATAATAGTTAAAATTCACAATTAACCAGCTCCTACAGAACCAATGAAAGCAATTAAGCAAAAGAGGTAGAGGGGAAGCCAATAAAATGCAAATAATAAAACGAAATTATAAGAATATAATGTAATGCATAGTAAGAAATAAATCACAATAATACAAATAATTAAAATAAACCTCCTTCCTTATTTAACAGTGGATGCCCTCTCCCCCATCTACACCTACCATTCTCCTCCTATCCCCTTCTTTAAGGACGCTATGATATTACCTAATGACTGACGGCTGACAGGTGTGTGGACAGTTGCTCTGGGAACAATTTCCTGTCTAATATGGGCCCTTGAGTATGTCTACAGTACGCGACTCCTGGCTGTCAATTTGGAGAGAAAGACACCAGGGAGGAGTTGGGTTCCATTGCAAGTCACCTCACAGAAAGTATATTGTTGCAATATCTGACAGCATATCATTTCAGACATAGCCACAGCTTAACATAGACTGCATCACTGCAACAGAGCAGGGTATACAGTACTGTATGTATTTGGCAATCTTATCTGATATGAGACTTAGGGTGTCAGTTTGAGTGCTTTTTAAAATGGAGAAGGAGATGCTAAACTGCACTATCGTTAATAATTCATAATAACTCATAATCCTTAACAAGCCATATGGGTTTACATTCGCGTAGAAGCCGCACCACTTGTCACTGATTTAAGGTAACATAATGTATCAAGTGGTCAGTGTTTGTAGTCTTACACATTCATTCTAATAATATTAAGCTCCGGTTATCATGACCGTACGGTAGTCCCATTCCTTGGGCCGAAGTTGCCTGCAAGTTTACGTCCGTGAATCTACGAGTCTACGTACAAGTTCCTGCGAGTTTCTACAGTCTTCTCTGCATCGACCAGCCGACATCAATCGTTAATACCCAACACATTTAGGGCTCATTGAAATCACCGTGGACGTTTAAATGAATACTTCTTGCATTGCGTGTTCGTGAAACATAGTGCTGTTGATTTCAAAATACAAGAGAAAGAGTAATGAGGAAGTCAAATTCTTTAGTTTTCTTACCTTCGTTATTTCTGCCCGTGGACAGCGACGTGGTGCTGAAATCGCTGTTCAGACCCACTTGGTGACGTAGTAAGATCAGAAAAAGCGACTTCGTTATGGATGCAGTGATTGGCTACTTCAGGGGACGGTCATCGCTACATTATTCCTTCTTTGAACATTCATTGGTCATGTATGTTATCAATCACAAACGATGGGCGTCAGTATTACAGTATTGTTTAAAAACAATATATATACAACACTATTACAAATAACAACAAACTATTACAAATAACAACAACAACAACAAACAAGAGACGGTAGAAAATAACTTTTTAAAACATAAAAATAAAAATAGAGAGACACAAACAAAATTGCATTAGACTATGGACAGGGTTTTCAGGTAGATCAGATCTAATTTATTTCGAGTCCTCTTGATCCGAAGGCGGTGCCTGGCCGCCATAGGCACGATGTAGTCCAACCAAAACATTCCACTCTCCCGTTTCGATTTTTAGACCATTCGAAATACACAATCACAATTCTAAATTCCATAATACTATGTATGAATTTTACAGTGTGTTTTGTAGACACATACTCTGTGGTTTGTGGTTATTTTGACCATTATTTTGACCATAGTAGGCCTATGTAATGTATTATCCAACTCATGTGTTATTTAAGAAAATATGAATTGCTTGAACGACAATATATGACATGCATATTGTGGCATGGCCAATCCGTGGCTGAATGCACATAACACTCATTTAAGGACGTCTTAATTAGGTCATTCCTCCACAATTACAAATGAATGTCGTAATGTCTAAATCTGTCCTAACACAAAATGACCAACAGGTGGCGCCGTTACTCCTACTTAGACACCTGTCGGTTTGTTTTGGATGGCACGTCGTTGAATGAATAGAAAAAGGGTGTGTGTGTCGGTATTGAAGAAGAAAAAAAAAGAAAAGAAAATGTGAGCTTGTGAAAATAGAGCCAGTGCTGGAAGGGACCTATGTCATGATTATTATGTCCATATGTTGTAGCCTACATGTTGCCACGTCCCTTAATAAAATGGCCATTTTTGTCTGCAAAATAATTACCATCGAGAGCAATGACGATTAAATACAACGACATAACAACTTGATCATTAGAGAAGCTACGTCTATAGCCTTTATGAATCATACAGTTATCCAGTGTCGATTTAACATATTAGATTTAACGATATTTTTACAATATTGTCCTAAATACGTATTTTGGAGTAGGCTACTATGCACGTCTATTGAGTCGGTTAAAACATACGCAAGATATATACAGTTTTAATTGTAAGCGTCCACCTGGAACAATGGGATGTCTTCATATCCACACCCAGCTAGAAGGGATGGGAAGGGACATAGAGCATGCAATATCACATTCGTCTCCGCGGAGAGCGCTGTCCTTTCGCCTAAACGTGACGAATCACAAAGTCAGATGAGGTGTATGAGAGATGATGCGCTTGCGTCAGGGTGTATTTCTTACATATATGACAACTCCGTTAATTTATAACTCATCATTTTATTTTCTTACGCCTTGCAAAGTCTCCGCATTGAGCTACCAAGATCACTTACTTAAGTTAAGCTAGACATACTGGCAATTTTCCTAAGGACCTTTGCGTTTTTAGAGAAAGGTAAAACCATAGCAAAGCCTCAATCCAAATCTCTCAATCCAAATTAATAGACAGCTGTTATGATGAAGTGCATATTACATTTAGTAGCATTTAGCATTAATGTCTCTTATTTTGGCAAACTTTGTATAGTTGCATATTAGCAAATTAAGCCCTAAAGCAATGCAGGCTCTATTGTTGTGTATCAGCAGGTATATTTCACAAGCCTATCACACAGTGGTTTTCAACCCACTCCTCGGGGACCACCAGCCATTCCACATATTTGATCTGTTCCACCACCAGCACACCTGATTCAACTAATCAAGTACAAATCATAATAGCTTTGCACTTGATTAGTTGAATCAGGTGTGCTGGTGGTGGAACAGATCAAATATGCGGAACGGCTGGTGGTCCCCGAGGAGAGGGTTGAAAACCATATCGAATTTAAATGCACAATTTTGTTCTGTCTCCGTGTTTCAGCTAATTGCGGCTTTTGTCGTCGACCTCCTAACGGGATTCAATTAGCAGTAGCCTAAACAGTTTGAAGATGAAAACTTCCCAAACTATGCAGTGTTGACCCCCCATTTCGTATGTCATCTCCACATTTCGCATAACCCTGCATAATCGAGAGTTAAATGTGATTTAAATTTCGGAACACACAATACTGTACTTGTGCGCATTTTGCAGCTCATTAATTCAAACTGACAAACCCCTATTGATAGGGCTGGATGTGTCCCTCACTGAAGTGTGCCCGCCTGCGAGAGCGATTACCGTGACGTCGCCTGATCCCATTGCTGTGCATTGCGACCGACATTCGACTTGTGCCTCCCAAAGTTACCCCTGTAGTTACTTACCACTGCACCGTACATACAGCTTGAGAGGTGAGAAACCAATCAACCAGTCCCCATCACCGCAGATACAAGAGCTTCAGATGGGTAAGTGAAGTTAATTATTTTTCTTTTGTTAATCAATATTTGCGTGGTGTCAATTACATCTATTATTAAGCGGAGCTTGAGTTTACGTCCTCTGGTGTGATTGTCATGACATGAGAGTTCATTTTGTAAGTTTGAAATAAATGACAACTCCTCAATGACATGATACTCAATGATACTGTTTTAATTATTGATATTGAGGTGTGTTAAAGGTTACAGGTTATTCAAGTCTAAATGTAAACTCCTTTGAAAAGGATGCGTCCACGACTGGAATTTAGTCTACCGGTGATGTCATGATCGATAGTATTCATGATATCAAAAGTTTTAGAACCTCCGTGGGCATAGCGCACGCTTATACGTGATCAAATAGAAATTGATTTGACACAACTAAACAGTTTTTTCTGTTTCTACTTTAGTGCTTTCAGTTGAGTTTCATTGCCAGATCCTTTCAACAGATCGGCTAGACCAAAACTAGAAGCTTTGAATGTGGCTCACAGCAGGATGGGGTTGTTAGGGTGATGAACTAACACTACAGTATAATGAACCAAGTGAGTGAGACAGAACACACACACACACGCACGCGCGCACACACACACACACACACACACACACACACACACACACACACACACACACACACACACACACACACACACACACACACACACACACACACACACACACACACAATGGGTCACATTATTGTACAAAATAAATAAATAAAAAGAAACACTCTTGTTTTAGCTGTATTACTGCGCCTCTTTACTAAGTAGTCAAGTAAGCAGCCAAAGCTGATAATGAGATTAGGCTGGTTGTCTCGGTAGTTGGGTGTGAGGAAGTTATAGCTAGAACTGACAGTGCTTTTTAATGTTATTGAAACTCAACAACCTATATAACCTTTATAAACAAACCAAACATGTTCATGCCAGGTTGGTTTGCACATAATGTAGGGATTATTCTAATACGTGACTTGCAGCCTGATGTGAAATTGTGTGGAAGTTTGAAAATGCTGAGTATAGTAAACAAAGCGTTGGATGTAAAGCTTACACAAACATACGTGTTCTGTGGGTTTTACCATGGAGCCTGAAGGCAATGCAATTGTATACTATACCAGAGAAGACTACAGTAGTGTGTTTGATACCATTCCTCGTTCCATTCCATGCAGCACAAAGAGCCCATCCTCCCTTTTCTACCTCCACCAGCCTCCCCTCCACCATGCTTCCCCTCCACCAGCCTCCCCTCCACCATGCTTCCCCTCCACCAGCCTCCCCCTCCACCAGCCTCCCCTCCACCAGCCTCCCCCTCCACCAGCCTCACCCTCCACCAGCCTCGCCCTCCACCAGCCTCACCCTCCACCAGCCTCCCCCTCCACAATGCTTCCCCTCCACCAGCCTTGCCCTCCACCAGCCTCCCCTCCACCAGCCTCCCCCTCCACCAGCCTCCCCCTCCACCATGCTTCCCCTCCACCAGCCTCCCCCTCCACCAGCCTCCCCTCCACCAGCCTCCCCCTCCACCAGCCTCCCCTCCACCAGCCTCCCCCTCCACCAGCTTCCCCTCCACCAGCCTCCCCCTCCACCAGCCTCCCCCTCCACCAGCCTCCCCCTCCACCAGCCTCCCCTCCACCATGCTTCCCCTCCACCAGCCTCCCCCTCCACCAGCCTCGCCCTCCACCAGCCTCCCCCTCCACCAGCCTCGCCCTCCACCAGCCTCCCCTCCACCATGCTTCCCCTCCACCAGCCTCCCCCTCCACCAGCCTCCCCCTCCACCAGCCTCCCCCTCCACCATGCTTCCCCTCCACCAGCCTCCCCCTCCACCAGCCTCGCCCTCCACCAGCCTCCCCTCCACCAGCCTCCCCCTCCACCAGCCTCGCCCTCCACCAGCCTCCCCCTCCACCAGCCTCCCCTCCACCATGCTTCCCCTCCACCAGCCTCCCCTCCACCAGCCTCCCCTCCACCAGCCTCCCCTCCACCAGCCTCCCCTCCACCAGCCTCCCCTCCACCATGCTCCCCCTCCACCAGCCTCGCCCTCCACCGGCCTCCCACTCCACCAGCCTCCCCCTCCACCAGCCTCCCACTCCACCAGCCTCCCCCTCCACCAGCCTCCCCCTCCACCAGCCTCCCCCTCCACCAGCCTCCCCTCCACCAGCCTCCCCTCCACCAGCCTCCCCCTCCACCAGCCTCCCCCTCCACCATGCTTCCCCTCCACCAGCCTCCCCCTCCACCAGCCTCCCCCTCCACCATGCTTCCCCTCCACCAGCCTCACCCTCCACCAGCCTCGCCCTCCACCAGCCTCGCCCTCCACCAGCCTCCCCCTCCACCGGCCTCCCCTCCACTAGCCTCCCCCCATCGTCATTATGGATACCCCATCCATAACTCTGCGTTGAATTATCAATCAGTTGTTCCAATGATGTAGCCCTCACACATTGTTCCTCTTCAGGGACAGCTGTTTTCCTTCTCCTCTCCTTGTCCTAACCCTTTCCTCCCTCTCTGTAACTGTCTCCCATTCTCTAACTGGTAGAAAAACAAACAGGTCGGAGGAAAAGAGCGCACGTTGCCAGGAAACTCCTTCATGAATGAAGGGAAGTGGCCTCGCCTGCTGTGGGAGTGAGAGTGCTGTTCACTCTTTGGATTTATTGTTTTACATTATATTAGAGACAATTATAATTATATTATGATTATATCAGCGCCCACGTTAACAGGTTAGAGCAGCCGCAGGAGACACGTGGCTCAAGCTGTTCACATGGCCGCCGAAATGAAACGCACACACGCTGCTGAGGTAGAGGTATTCGGTGTGGCCCGACTGTAAGCCTTCGTCACAGGTACATGGCAGTCAGGGGGATAGGGTCGAGGTGGCCGAGTGGATAGTGAGTTGGACCGGCCATGAGTTCAAATCTCACCTGGGAACACCACCACGAGAGTGCCCTTGAGTAAGGCACTTAGCCCTAAGTTACTCCAGGAAAACTGTCCCTGTAATCTCTAATTGTAAGTCGTTTTGGATAAAAGCGTCTGCTAAATGGTAAATGTAATGTCTGTTGTTGTTTTGAAGGCAACAGGCTAAATGACGTATTACGTTAACAGTGGCAACACATTTGGTGTTGTGTTATAAGGCTGTGAGTGGTTAGAAATGTTCGAGACAACAGAGATAGTAGAATTCTGTGACTGATCAGGCCAACAATGTTAAGTGTGTACACAGATGTTTTGTCTCATTCAGTCATTTCTCATACACACGACTCGTGCAATGAGCCTAAGTTGAGTTAGTTTTTTATCACATTTGCCACCGGAATATACCCTACAGTTGGTCTTTCCTTAGGATGTATTTTCTTCATGGGGGTACCACACAAAAAACACTATTTGTACATGTAACCGACCGGGGTTCAAACCAGGGTCTCCCACGTGGAAGTCATGCATGTTATCCTGCTAAACTAAAGCCTAGGCATTAGCTTAGGGAGCTAACACGTGTCTTCATGGTACATATGAAAGATTGCTAATAACGGGACATTGGTTCCAAACCACCTCTACATGAACTCATAGATCTCTAACTCTTGTCTTTGTTAGAACCAA
>NC_137676.1:59162841-59167841 GCF_963989245.1 Nansenia antarctica
TAATGGATAGATGACTCACTTGCTTAGACAACTGTATTTGTTGTAAGTCGCTAAAGGATAAAGGCGTCTGCGAAAGGTCTAAAATGTAAATGTAATGGCTCTCTCCCTAGTAAGAATAGAATTGCTATTTGGGGAATTCATTTTCCAACTGCGTTTCAGTCAGGTGTTCACCCGTGTCCTGTCCAAGCCCTGTCCAGACCCCAGGGGTTTGGACATTTCCCTTTTTCCAGCCCTCTTTTCCTCCTGTCAGTTGGACTCTTCTTTTTAATGGAGTCTCTCACTCCAGTGATGGCGTACGGAGACTCTCTCTCCACTGATGTTATGCATGTTTGTATTGATTTGCAGCCTGTCGTAGCATAACCTTGGGCCCACTCGCAGAATTAATTTGAATGCTTATAGGCCTGACGCGTATGAATACTCACAGAGATTGTTTCAATTGTATTCTACAGCAACAAACCATGACTGCGCGCTAACGTAGACACACTGTCTTCATGGTCATGTTCATTACATCAAGAAATTTAAATCTTAAAAAATGAAGACAGGAATAATGATCAGAACAGGTGCTTTATATTAATTAATTATTTATATATCTTTCGCCGGCAGCGCATGTCTCTCGAGTTAGTTGCCATGGTTACTGACTAATACTGATCCTGGAATCCGTGATAAGCTTGTGCTAATTCCTTAACTGCTTCTGTTCACCACATTCTAATGACATGGTAAACACACACTGTGTGTGTGTGTGTGTGCGTGTGTGCATATGGATGTACTGTATTTGTGATGATACTTGACGTTTATTATATCTGTAACAACAAACACATTCACAAAGGCACACACTCTCTTGATTACTCTCTCTCTCCCTTTCTGTTTCTCTCTCTATTGCTTTCTGTCAATGCCTTCATCGCACAGACACATGCACACACACACACACACACACACACACACACACACACACAGTGGGGTGAAATTGCACCAACACAGAGAGACAGAGAGCATCTCCATGGCCCTGAGGCATGATGGGTATCTGTGAGCACGGAGGAGAGGATTCCCTCGCTGATAGCCCCCCCCCCCCCCTCCTTCCCCTCCCCTCCCCCATTCTCTTGCCTATAATAACGCAGTATGACTCCATTATCCAGGTCACGGGTGGGACACCCCCTGAACCGTAGCTTGCAGCCACGACTCTCTAACACAATTAACAAACACAAGCACACACACACACACACATGCCGCTGCACTTGATACACAACATGCTGTAACGCTACGTCCATTTTGTGCCCTGAAGCCGGTGCATTCCAAAGTGACTGACTTTACTATATACCTTTTATGGGACGCGGAGGGATTCAGCTCACACATGAGCGGCTTTCTGGAGCGCCGCTCTGCATCTCCTCTATAGAGAGACTCCAGCTCCACACAGAGCAGGGCCATGACATCAGACTGGCATATGAGGCAACAGACAGGAGGGAGTTCTATAAATAAGCCATTCAAAGGCACACACACACACACACACACACACCCACACACACGGACAGACAGACACACACACACCTCATTCCATTCTCACTTCCTCTTCCTCTCTTCTCCTCTCATCTCTGAGCGACTGTACCGTAATGCCAGGTCGTACACGTAAACACAGAGATGAAAGATTAAGCTTTCCTTTTTGGAAAAAAACAACGGGCTGGTTTCATGGACGCAGATTAAGACTAATCCTAGACTAAAAAGCATCCTCAGTGGAGATTTTCCGTTGCAAGTGTTATTTTAATCTTGGACTAGGCTTCAGTCCTGTCTGTGAAACTGGCCCCATCACTGTTAGTCCACATTGGTATAGTGCTCGTATATATGGACTTCCTTTCTCTGCTCACCTTGTCACTCATTATCTCCCAACCACCACTCTTCAGTCTGGAAACGCCTAAGTGCCTCTCACCTCTGCTGATGGAACCCACTTAGCAGCTATGCCTCTCTCTCTCTCCCTCTCTTGCTCTCTCTCTCCCTGCCTTGCTTTCTCACCCTCTCTCTCTCCCTGCCTTCCTTTCTCACCTCTCTCTCTCTCTCTCTCTCTCTCTCTCTCTCTCTCTCTCTGTCTCTCTCTCTCCCTCTCCCTCTCTCTCTCTCTCCTTCTCGCTCTTACGTTTCGAGCAGGGACAATGTATTTTCCACATATCCACATTCATATCGAACATAACATAGCCTTTCAAATTGCAGGTGCAAATTGCTTCCACTGTTTGAGGACGTGCTATTTCAGTTCCTCATCACATATTGCCATTGAAATTTGGGCTGCTAGCATGTGTCTGTGGTCAAGTTGAGGGCAGATTTACACTTTTTGGGAGGTTTTCAGAAACACTTCATCTTAGCTGACCTCTACATAACAGTTATTTACTTAGTAGTGAAATGGTAATTGAATAACACTTAATTAATGACAATTTTGCCTCTAAGGTTTATTGCCACAGGCCATAAAATACATACAGTATGCACTGGAAATGCCATTTATTGTAGAAACCAATTGTATTTAATTATTTGAAGAAAGTACCAGACAGCATCGGTTGTTTACAGGTGTCTAGTTGCAAATGTAGATTACAGACAAACCCTTAAGTGTATATCCGCTACACCAGAAGCTGAAAGCATATTGACACAAGCCTCTGTGATACAGAACAGGCTATTGCTGAGCAGGTTGGTTTCAAAACAACCCAGATGGGGTGTGTGATGTCATCGCCTCGCTTCATGAGACAAATGTTACTCTGTGTAAAAGATGCATGACCACTGTATGTCTCCTTCCCCGAGGGGGTTAGACCAATGGGAGTTTAGAGTGAAAAAGAGGTTGACGGAACGTTTCCTGAATCTCAGCATCGTTCAGGTGCAGGGGAGAACTGGAATAAGCAGTTGTGAAATGGATGCACTGCTGTACAGTAGCCTACAAGAATAACCCACCAGAGGGTATGATGAATGACACTGTGTACCATAGATGTAAATAGTCTTGGTGATCTGGGGATATTACATTATCATAACATACTGTATGTAATTCATTTATTTCTTTATGTGGATGGTCACAGCTAGCTGGAGCAGATCAGGTTGTCACCACCCCGGTGGATGAATAATGCATGTGTTTAGTACGGCACACGTGTGTGTGCTTTCCATGCGTGTCCCTATAGATCTGTCCTTAATGATCTTTCTGCTAAGGGGCTGGCCGTGTTTAGAGGGGAACAAGGACGAGGGTGCGCAACTCTGTCTGAGCCTTTGTTGACGGGGTAGAGGGAGATATGTGCAAATTGAGAAAAAAAAGTGAATTAATTTTTAATTCTGTTTTTGGAGAGCTATTTTTAATCATCATGGGGCGGTGCGCCCCGGCTGGCAGGGAAAAATAGAACGGGGGGATGCGGAGAGAGATGGAGAGGGGGAAGAGAGAGACGGAGAGGGGAAGAGAGGGATAGTGAGGGGAAGAGAGAGATGGAGAGGGGGAAGAGAGAGATGGAGAGGGGAAGAGAGAGATGGAGGGGGGAAGAGAGATGGAGGGGGAAAGAGATGGATAGTGAGAGGGGAAGAGAGAGATGGAGGGGGGAAGAGAGGGATAGTGAGAGGGGAAGAGAGAGATGGAGGGGGGACGAGAGATGGAGGGGGAAAGAGATGGATAGTGAGAGGGGAAGAGAGAGACGGAGGGGGGAAGAGAGGGATAGTGAGAGGGGAAGAGAGATGGAGGGGGGAAGAGAGGGATAGTGAGAGGGGAAGAGAGAGATGGAGGGGAAGAGAGAGATGGAGGGGGGAAGAGAGATGGAGGGGGAAGAGAGGGATAGTGAGAGGGGAAGAGAGATGGAGGGGGGAAGAGAGGGATAGTGAGAGGGGAAGAGAGAGATGGAGAGGGGGAAGAGAGAGATGGAGAGAGGGGAAGAGAGAGATGGAAAGAGAGATATGGAGGGAGGAGAGGGATGGAGAGAGGGGAAGAGAGATGAAGAGATTGGAAGAGAGAGATGGAGAGGAAGAGAGCGATAGTGAGAGGGGAAGAAAGAGATGGAGGGGAAGAGAGAGAGGGAGAGAGGGGAAGAGAGAGAGGGAGAGAGGGGAAGAGAAAGATGGATAGGAGAAGAGAGGGATAGTGAGAGGGAGGAAAGGTGTGTAGAATCTAGAGAAAGATGGAGAGAGGGGAAGATAAAAATGGATAGGAGAAGAGAGGGATAGTGAGAGGGAGGAAAGGTGTGTAGAATCTAGAGAAAGATGGAGAGAGGGGAAGATAAAAATGGATAGGAGAAGAGAGGGATAGTGAGAGGGAAGAAAGGTGTGTAGAATCTAGAGAAAGATGGAGAGAGCGGAAGATAAAAATGGATAAGAGGAGAGAGGGATAGTGAGAGAGGGAGGAAAGGTGTGTAGAATCTAGAGAAAGATGGAGAGAGCGGAAGATAAAAATGGATAGGAGGAGAGAGGGATAGTGAGAGGGAGGAAAGGTGTGTAGAATCTAGAGAAAGATGGAGAGAGCGGAAGATAAAAATGGATAGGAGGAGAGAGGGATAGTGAGAGGGAGGAAAGGTGTGTAGAATCTAGAGAGAGATGGATGACTGATGAAGGAAGTCTGCTTCCTCCTTTTCTCTTGGGTCACCTTTATCTTCTCTCTGTGCTGTCTCTCACTATCTCACACCAGCCCTGTAGATGTCCTATAATACCAGGATGTGGAGGGGGGATAACAAGGGATGGAACAGGCTTTTACTTAAGTACAACAGACAATGGATTTGGATTAAGAAGCCAGGGAAATGTTCCCCAAAAATCTGATTACTGGGCGCTTGATGAACGTTATCACCGTCGATGGCAGTTAGTGACAGGCAAATTAAATCCATCCTGTCGCAAGTTCGCAATCTGTCATATTTACTGGACGATAAATACATTACCGCTCTTTGACTTTGGCAGCTAAATGGGGTTGATGGTTATTCGTTAGATCTGTACTACGAACCCAGCGGTGGACACTTGTGGGTCAGAATGAGTTCAATGTCCGCACAGCACCAGAGGACGGGAGGATCTGAAGCGTG
>NC_137676.1:59172841-59180341 GCF_963989245.1 Nansenia antarctica
GCTCGTTTTCACGTTTTTTAATTTTTTATTACCATAAACTGAACTAGCAAAGGGCGTGTGGTTGAAATGCTATTTTTGTTTGAAAACATGAACATGGAAATGAGCCAGGCAGCAGAGACACTCACATTCACTAAACCCAAAGTTTCAAACAAAATTCCCTCATTCCCCAAACACAAATCAGCCAAGGCTGCAATGTCAAACAGGACATTACGAGGAAGAATCCTCAGAATACATTTTACAAACTTATGTTACGGCTCACAGGCAGTAATTAACCAATTAGTCACACACACAAGTCGCAGGTTACACCCCTACAGCATGTGGTAGACACCCTGGACGTTTTGGAAAAGCAAATTCAGGCAGAAGTAATATAATAATAATATTTCAAGGGGAAAAAGCATACTTATGGCACCATTAACCTTGTGGAATTGAAATGGAATTGACCCCCAAGTACCTCCAACCCTCTGAGAGAGAAGCCCACTATGTCTATAACAGCAGGGAAACATGGCCAATCAGCTGTGTCATATGTACTATAGTGTTGTGCATGACATGGATGTTTCATGTATTTCATCTTTCTCTGTAGAACTGTGTGTGTGTGTGTGTGTGTGTGTGTGTGTGTGTAGTGCTGTAGGAAGGCAGAAGTGATATTTTGCGCTGAAATTACATGTTGGGGTGTGTGGAGGGGGTAAGGCACTTGGCTGCATCATGGCACCAGTGAAACTGCTGAAGCGAAGGCCTTACTGAGTTGCCCTTTGAGTTACCGTGGTTACCTTGGTGTTCTGCTTGCTATCTGAACACGCACACACACACACACACACACACACACACACACACACACACACACGCACACACACACACGTGCAGACATGCACACACACACACGTGCAGACATGCACACACACACACAACCCCCCCCCCCACACACACACACACACACACGCACTCCCCACACTCTCACACACACACACACACACACACACACACACACACACACAACATATGTTGAGAAGAACATGAACAGATGCCTGAAGAAGGTCTATGACCGAAAGCTTGCAATAAACTAAGTTTTTTTGCACAGTGTTTGAGTGTGCGGATGCTGTTATTTTCCAGCATCTCAGCAAAGTCTGACAACGGATGAGCGGTGGTATTTTCACTGTTACGAAGAACATGACAAAAGGAAACCCACATGCAGATCCACGTCATTACAAAGGAGCAGAGATAGATGCTCCTGTGACTATTCTGGGAGAGACATATTTACCTCTTTGTTGTCGTATTCATAGTACCTATAGTCTGGGTTTTACTAACAGTATTCAATTACGCTGCCAGCACATTCGGTGCATTTCAGGGTGTAAACAACTCCAATATCGATCCAGAGGAGAGATGCTGGTGTAGTGAGCGATGGAGCCAGGCAGTATTGGACTGTGGAGAGATGGCTTTGGGAGGAGAGGCATGCGTCTTGGTCTTGATCCAGGCTCTCCTAATTAGTATCCACAAGGTAAACCATAGACGCACCTCATGCTCCATCTTAATTAGATCACAATGTACAGTATATTAGTGCAGGAGAAGATACCCTTGCCTCTATCCTGTTGGGAGTAACCGACTCACAGATAGCCAAGCCTAGTCCTGGACTAAATGACCCATTCAATAGTAGGCTAAGGTGCATTTGTTAGGCTAGGATTAGGGTCAATCTGTGTCTGGGAAACCGGCCCAGAGTGTAGCTTTATGGATTACACTGGTGGCTACTTCTTGGGTCCTGGGTCTTTTCTTTTCTAATGACGTGAAATGTGTTTTGTTCATGTTCTAGTTACTGTTTCTCGTCTCTCTGTGATGGCTACTCGAAGGCCTATTCGTGCTGTCTGTGCATAGTGCTGCCGATCAATAAACTGATAGCCTTATTTGTGCTATCTGTTAGCATAGTGTCGCCGATCAATAAACTGAAAGCAGGATTTCCTCCACTCATGCGTTTCAATGCGTACAGTAAATTGAAGTATTTTTTTTTCACAAAGGAGAACATCTAAAAAAGAAATATTTTGTTCTAACGTGGAGGCCAAAAACTGTAACTCAGCACTGATAGAATCTTCCATCTCTCTCTCTCTTGGAAGCGATATGTGGGAGTACTCTGAAGAACACACCCCCGCACCCCACTGGGACTTCCAGGGACTTCACTGTACTTGCCTCCTTCATAAAAGGAGTGAGAGAGTGTGTTTGTGTGCAGTCTCCGTGAACTGTTTATGCCAACACTTGACACATTCTCTGTGTCATGGACATTTCA
Organism: Nansenia antarctica; assembly: GCF_963989245.1. Lineage (NCBI taxonomy): Eukaryota > Metazoa > Chordata > Actinopteri > Argentiniformes > Microstomatidae > Nansenia > Nansenia antarctica. The sequence goes on from NC_137676.1 coordinate 59,175,111, forward strand.
TGAGGTGCTGCAGCACAGCCACAGTCTGGGAAGAGATAGCCTGTTGAAAAATCATGTCTTAGGGATTGAGAAGTCAGCGATGGTTATATGCCCATAACCACGTCACGCCCACAAAAGCATTCTTTCTTTTGTATCATCGCTATGAGAAGAGCCTGTTGGAAGTCATGTCTTAGGGAAGAGGGAGATTGAGAAGTCATCTATGGATGCAGTGGAAACAAGGGACAGAAGTGAATCACAGACATACAAAGCATCCATAGACTACTAGATGGAGAAGCATACCTCCAGAATTTCCTGGAATTTAAAGAGTATAGATATCATTGATATAGAGCATCAAGTGGTCCATAAAGGTCAAATCCTTCAATGTATGTAGGATGACATATTTACAATGGGATGAAAACACACACAGACGCACGCACACACACACACACACACACACACACACACACACACACGCATACACATATCAATGCTGTATAATTGCAAAACGTCCTTACACTACATCTAGGCAATGTCCTATTTCATAAAAATAGAAGATTTCTAGATACAAAAACAACAGATTTGAACCAACGAAGATCGGACTGCCAGACTTGGTGATACACCCTTCACCACCTCACACCTACCAAAGCATTCTTTCTTTTGTATCATCGCTATGAGAATGACCATCATACAATGTGACGAATAGGAAAAGTGCCCCCCAATGATTAAAGGTTATGATACAGGGCCACCTACACACACACACACACACACACACACACACACACACACACACACACACACACACACATCACACACACAACACCATCTGTTTGATTCCTAGCATTGGCCACTGTTGATGAAGTGGTTTTATGATCACAAGGCATGCTGGCTAATCTCCTGCGAATGACTCATACCTCATAACATGCCTCATGTATACTGTTAAATAATAACACACATATTCATAACTCTGCCTGCCAGCCAGTCATACAGCTTGGTGAATATGGATGCCGTAAATATGTCTCTGCCTCTCATTTACATTGATAATGCTAGTGCTATTCAATTACCTAGAGGTATGTTTAATAATGGAGGATTAACCAAATAGCAGATTACACACTTGCACTCCATGCACATAAATGTCTATTGCTACAGGCTACGATAGGGCTATGATGTGGTTCATTTGAAAAACCTCTCGGGATATTAAGTCCATTAGAACCACACACAAGTCCATCTGGTTTTATTGTTCTGTCGATGAAACGTTTGGCCTATCGCGGGACCTTTTAGTGGCGAGGGTCTGTGTGTGTGGGTGTGTGTGTGCATGTACGTGTGTGTGTGTGTGTGTGTGTGTGTGCGTGTGTATGTCCATCAACAGGCAGAATGAGTAACCTCCTTGCCCTCAGGTCTTACAACACAACCTTTTCAGCCAATTAGAGTCCATCCTCTCAGGTTGTCATGGCGCCTTGCCGTTGGTGAGTGATTGTAATGCGTAGTTGAACAGACTGGTTGGAGTGATTTGAGGACAGTAATGGCATGATAATGTGAATACGAGTGCCTGACTCATAATCCAAAATGCAGCAGCAAGAGTTTTAACCAAAACAAGCAGAAGAGCTCATATAACTCCATTCTGCATGTTTATTAAGTTCTCACTGGCATGGCACCAGAATATCTGAAAGAAATGTTGTTAGCATATCAGCCCAATAGAGCTCTCAGGTCTTCTGATGCTGGTTTTCTCTGTGTACCACATGTACAAAAGAAGAGATTTGGTGAGGCTGCATTCTCATTTTATGCACCCAAATTGTGGAATGCACTGCCAATTTATGATAGGGATGCAACCTCAGCAAATATTTTCAAGTCAAGACTAAAAACCCATCTTTTTAATATTGCCTTTAAATGACTAAATAATTAAATGATGATTAATGATTGGAGCACTTTGAGCTGCAACGTTTGCAGGAAAAGTGCTATACAAATAAAAGTTATTATTATTATTATTATTATTATTACTATTATTATTATTATTATTATTATTATTATAACATGGCAGATTGGGACAAGATCACACACTCATTCTCTGAACGAATCACGGTTTTGATGCTGAGGCCATTTTAAATATGTTAAAAGAACACTTCACTGAAATGTCTGTGATTGACAGCATTCGACTTCCAGTCGATACACACTCTGTGTGTGTGTGTGTGTGTGTGCACTTCCCAGTCTGTCCTTATCAACCCTTCCTCATCGCATCGTGGTCTTCCTCCCTCTCCTCTCCTCTAGCCAATCACCACACTCCCCTACATCATTAACAGCCTAACCTCTCCACCCCCAGCCAATCATTTCATCCGGCTTGCAGCTCGCCGCCAGCCGCCACACACCGACATCCTCATCACTGTCACCATATAGACCTATAGGCTGGTGTTGCTAGGCTCTGCGTGCCGCTGCATACATAGAGACGGGTGCCGTGGTTACGGCCGCCATTGAGCCCGCCAGCGCGCCAGAGCGCCAGCAAACGGCCGTGCTGACCAGGGTCGTCTTTATCTCTGAACGCCACCGCTGGCTGACAGCAGAGAACGTCTGTAGGAGAGGGTTCAGCCAACTCAGAGGCTAGGACTGATACATTATTTTATTTTTGCAGTTATAACTATCATTTATATTATCATTATTCATTACAATAACTATGTAAGCAATTTACCATGAGAGGAAGGGGGTTGTGGAGACATTTACCACTGGTACAGGGTTGTGGCACGAGGCGAAGCCGACCCCCGCCCTCATTTATTTACAATCTTTAATCGTTTCAGAATACATATCCTTCCGCCACAGAATATATATAGTCCCATAAACAAGATCAACGATTGCATTGTAGATCAGCACAGGTGTTCTTAATCAGATTGATTGGGAGGCACATTGATACTGGAAATGCGGTTTGAACTGAAGGTTGTTGGGGTAGTTACCACTGTTGCTAGCCAATCAGAATCCAGTATCCATACATGCTGTTGTAGAAAGTCACTTTTATCATGATGATCACCTCTTACTTATTTTGTTACATTTAACATAATCAAACAATTGAGTTTGTATTATTATTACATTTACTATTATTATTTATTTATTTATTAGTACATTTATTGGTGCATGTTGATTAGCCAGAACATGGAACACAGTTTATAGCTAAAAATGCATCCTTACTCCCTCCCCTCTTGGAGGAAATCACTTATCCAGCGTGACTGGACTGGTCAAAGCTTTTTCCAAGCATCACTTCCACCAGTCAAGTCATGTCAGATCACTGATTTCTACTAGGAAGACAGGAAGGAGGTGTCAGGACACTTGATCACACACATACACCCACACACACACACACACACACACACACTGACTTGGTTCCGCCATCAGCGATTGTTCAGCTGTAGAGCACCAGTACAGGGGTGGTGCCAGAGCTGTGTGGAGGGAGAGGACAGCCTCAGAACACAGGGCAGCTAGCTAGAAGAGAGCCACTGACCAGCACACAACCCCCTCTCCCTGCACGGCCAACCGGGAGTGGCCATGTCCTTGGGCACTATGGCAACCTGTCACATAACATTAAGGCATCACCAGAGAGCACCTCTATCTGCTGTACTGTATACTAGATATAGTAAGACCCTTGTACTCGATGCCAGTGGTCTCTTATGGTGTGTGGATTTAATTTCACCATTTTCTTTTTCTTTTCGTATTTTGTTCATGTTTGGGGGCATTCCATTTTATTTCAGTTTAATTCAAGAAGTAAATTGAGATTACAATTCAATGATTGGAAAGAGGGCATTTAATTTCAACGATATCTAAATAAGCTGAAAATAAGATGTTTTTGTGTTTTTTTTATATCAACCATTTAGAATTTTGAATTCAAATCACTACCCCAACCCTGGTTTGAGGATTGTCCTTTTTAAGAGAAAGGCGCACCAGAGAAGCCATAGCTACATCTGTGTGGAAACTCAGCAGCATTGGGAAAAGGCTATTACATTTGAGGAGGAAAAAGAAAATCTATCCTCCTCTTTCAGTAATGGTGAGCTGAGCAGACAGTGCAGCGTAACACGTCTATACATACAGAGCAGGGTCTTCTATGTTGCACTCAAACACAGAGGGGTGTAGGGAGGGGGGAGTGGAGGAGAGTGCAGGTTGGGGGTGGAGGGAGGGGGGTGTTGGAGGGGTATGGAGGCGGGTGGAGGTTGGGGGTGGAGGGGGTGTGGTCTGGTGGTCTGTGTGTGTCTGGGATCCCGCCCCCTCCATCTGCTCCCGGTGTGATGGGCTGTTTTAATTTTTTCGGTGCAGAGCATCCCCTCATTAACCCAGACCTCCATCCCTCTGCTTTTCAACACCCGATTTCACTTAATGTGTTGTACATGAGTCTCTCTCTCTCTCTCTCTCTCTCTCTCTCTCTCTCTCTCTCTCTCTCTCTCTCTCTCTCTCTCTCTTTCTCTCCCCCATCCATTCAGTAGTGCTCTCCTCCCTCTTCCACTCTATCATTCATATTGGAGAAGAAGGGGTTTCTCTTCCTGTGTGTCCCAGTCACGTACTTAGTGCTGTTGTCCCTGACAGTGGGACAACGCTGGCCAGAGAGAGGGAATTGATTGTCTTCACGGAAGAGCAGTTTGAATAAGATCAGTGCTGCCTGCACTCTGAGACAGGAGAGAGAGAGAGAGTGAGAGGTGTTGGTGAGAAGAGAGAGAAGGGGGGGGGGGGGGGTGGTGAAAGAGAAGGAGAGAGAGGGGGGGTGTTAGTGAAAGAGAGAAAGAGAGGGGGGGGGTTAGTGAAAGAGAGAAAGAGAGAGAGGGGGGGGTGTTAGTGAAAGAGAGAAATAGAGAGAGAGAGAGAGGAGGGTGGGGGGGTTAGTGAAAGAGAAAGAGGGAGGGGTGTCAGCGAGAGAGGCTGACTGAGCCGGTGCTGAAAGGACTTCCCTAAGTCACTGTTAGTCCGACACAGCTCGCAGGAAACACACCCCTAAACACACACACACACACACACACACACACACACACAGCGCCACACACCACCCGACTGAGAGGGCTTTAAACCGCTTTACCCAAGGCTTTTAATTCAACTGTGAGAGCAGAACGGACGCACGTCTAGACACAATGGAAGAGAATATGGAAGAAGGACAGAGTCAGAAAGGTAGGGTGGAGGATCTGGCTGTTTTTAATTGTATTATTTAGTATTATTTTTTATTTTATTTTAAGTCATTTCTGTGCTGCATGCACAGTACATGTATGCATATGGTATACTCCCTCTGTCATGGTGAC
>NC_137676.1:59185341-59192841 GCF_963989245.1 Nansenia antarctica
GTTGTGTCGGAGATACCTCGCCTGTGAAAAGAGGCAAGGCTGCAGGTAACCTGGGGTTACGAGGCAAATCACTCTGAATACTGTCAATCTAGAGTGTAGTAGAACATAGCAGAATGCCACAGCCCGTTTTTCCGACAGACAGATTAATCAAGTTATCCCACTAAAGGATTTACATTCCTTGATCCCACCCTAACCATGGACATTAACTGTGACCAATTCATTGACCAATGACCAATTCATTCAATAGATGGGTGTCGTTTCACTCGTGTTGCAGGCTAATGGGAGTCGACTTTACTAGCAGGAGATTGGTTATGTTGCGCTTCTCTGTCCTTGCTGTACTGTACGTACAACAAACCAAATCACTGTTAAGGTGCTTTTAGCATCACTGTTTCATCATTTTTCTGAATGCAATTTTCTTTTCATTATTAAAGAGCGGGTTCCTGTCACTGGTGAAAATTGGACGCTCTATCTTCTATCTTCTATCTCTTGGTGTGTTTTCGCTTTGAGTTTGGAATATTGTCGGATCATTATTGAAGTCAGGATAGTGTTTTGTTTCGCCAACTGTCATCTTTCACTACTCAATCGTCTAGTTACATTTTTAAAGATTTGTTCTGGACACTTTGATCATTATTGGGGCATTTTGATCATCATCATTATCATTATAATTATCATTATCACCATCATTATCATCATCATCATCATCACCACCATCGAAGGCAACCAGTTTCCACCATCACAAAAAAGAAAAAGACACACTCGTCTAAGATCTGAAGCTCCTACCAGCTCTTTCAGTGTCGTTTCCTGCTTTTAATATCCCCGATTCCTCATATTCACTCACTGGCAACATAATTCAATGTGTAATTAAGAGTGTAATTAGTGCTAATTCATTAGCCTCTGCTGTTGCATTGAAAGCACTATAAAACAAAGGCCATTTTATAGCGTTATAGACAATGCGGTTAGGGCATCAATGGTGCTGGCAATTTCTGTTACCTTCCCCTCTCTAACCCTTTACAGCCAGGCTGAGGATGTGCAATGAGAGATTGGAAAAGAAGTCAATCAATTTGTAATTTGTTCTTGGTTGCATTATATGGTGGTACTAGACATTACACATGTGATGTCCAGTATGTGTTGTGTGGTTAGCTGTGTGTGGCTGGCTTCCTTGTGTGAGCCCAGCAGGGTGCTATAGATAGATACAATTCTCTAAATCGCTCCATTTTAATCGCTCTGATGCAGAACTCTTCAAACTAATGATAGTAAGTAGACACTGTATCAGACCTTCAAATAGTATTTTAAATATTTAAAAAATGATTTGATTGAGTTTGCCTCGCACTGTGGAGCCAATTGAATATCTGAAAATGAAAAAAAAAAAAAAAAAAAAACGTTTTAGCGAACATTTGAATGTTATGTTGACCTCTGTCTGTTACATAGCTATGTGTATAAATAACCAACATCATCTTTATGTTAAATCAGGATTTACTTCAAGGCCAGACGGGAGGGGTTATGGGTTAAAAAAACATTTCCATTTGTTGGGACTTCACCTTTGTGTTTTAGGAGTAAACATTTTATGTCTGGTTGGGGTAAAATGCAGCAACCGATCCCGTGAATAATGGAGGAGAAAAGGTTGTTCTTGGATTGCTTGATGGTTGCCACGGGCGCCAGTGTCCGCTTCAATTCCAGGCTGTTTGATCCTGAGACGCTTACTGTGGTTGCTAGAGAGATCCACTTTGTGAAGCTGTGTTTGGTATTTGAAGCCAAAGATATCTGTTGTTATACCCTCTTGAGACATAGAAAGTGGAGAGTGAAAGGGAAGAATCTATGTAGAAAGATATGTGGCATTTCTTTTTTGTTGAAAAAAAGCCAGGCTGTTTGCTACCCTGTACAAATGAATAGGATGGAGAGATCCATCTCCTCAGCCGTACTCTCACTGCTGTGTGTGGTCGATGATGAGTAGTGACCTCTCCCCATTGATGCTGGTTATCTTTGAGATGTCAATTAGAACTGCGATGAAAGACACCAGCACTGATATCTGACTAGTGATTAGTGACTACTAGTATAGATCTAGCTTTTCTCTCACACGCACACACACACACACACACACACACACACACAAATTCACGGATGCATGCACGCACCACACACACAGGCACACGCAGACACACAGGCACACATACACACACACACACACACACACACACACACACACACACACAGTGAGTGAGTCATGACATGTGAGTCCCTAATGCACTGCTAAATAAAAATATACGGGCGATGTCTATGCTATGAAACATTATACACCCCAATTGATTATTAGAGCACTCCAACATACATTCTCAAAGGTATGATATCCAAATCACAACATTCATACTGGCTTTAATTTGTGTTAATCAGGCCTACCAATTATGTTTTTCTCCCTTTACACCTAGGGTTGCCAACTGTTTGACTACCAAATGCGGGACAAAAGATGGCGTGCCACTGCATGGGGCGGGGGTTTTGCAGGAATTGTCGCATTTATGCTGTACACGAGGGGGCCTGTGATTGGATGAATATACGGGACAAGGGAGGTCCCGTATAGTCACCCAGCCCAAAAAACGTGACATCCCGGCTAATACGGGACAATTGGCAACCGTAGCAACACCTCTTCACAGTTATAATAATAATAATAATAATAATAATAATAATAACACATTAGACTTATATAGCGATTTTCTAGACACTCAAAAGACGCTTTACAAACTGAAAACATTGAGTAGTAATAATAAAAAGAAACAAAAGGTAAATAGAAGAAAGTATAGGGGCCTAATTGAGGTAGTGCTGGGGACACATGGGAAGGGGAGGGGGAGAGGGTTAACTGGTGAAGGCGAGCTTGAAGAGGTGGGTTTTGAGGGCCTGTTTAAATGTTGGGAGGGTGTTGGCCTGTCTGATGTGGTTGGGTAGGGCGTTCCAGAGGGACGGGGCTGCGGCTGAAAAGGCCCTATCACCCCAGGTCCGGAGCTTGGTCCTGGTGGTCTTGAGGGTGGTTTGTTCGTCAGACCTGAGGGAGGGGGTGTGGAGGGGGACGAGGTCGGCAAGGTAGGAGGGGGCCAGATTGTTGATGGCTTTGTAAGTGGTGTATATTTCTGTATAACTTCTGTATATCTATATAACTTCATACAGTTCTATGTGTATGATCATTACGCACAATATGACAAGAACAAGATCTCCCTTCCCAGCCATCCCAAGCTTATCTCATTAAATGCCCGTCACTAAAGAAAGAAGAATTTGACTTTGCTTGGCACATCAGCATGATTGATGATTTGTTAAGCAGTGCAGTGAACCCATTTGAAGGTTACAATTTCCAATTTTGCGTCGAGGGTGCATCAGCCATTCTCCTTGTCACGCTGAACTGCAACAAGTGGCTGCAGTCACATCTTCTGAGGCCCCTACTGCTAGCAGGCAGACTTAACTTTTCGCCTGGATTGCTGCTCGCTAGCTGTATAATCCTCACAACAAGAAAAGCAGCCAAACGGACATGCTGACACATATCCAGCAGTTAGCATGGGCGCTCTTACAAAGCTAGCGAGTTAGCAAGCCAAATCATAACATGCCAATCATATTTGGGAACGCATTTCCAATATATTAATAAACCTGCATCTTTCTAGATGGAGGGCAGAAACCAATATGATGAAAAAAAAGCTCCAGGACCAAGGTTTGTTATCATAACTCTTGCTGTCGGTGTAAAACCGTTACAAAAACAATAACAGTCTTGAGGGTGTGTGTGTGTGTGTGTGTGTGTGTGCGTGCATGCCTGTGTGTTTGTGCATGTGCGTTTACTTGTGTGTGTGTGTGTGTGTGTGTGGCAGTGCTTCGCTGTACATTGTGCCTTTGACCGCAGCACAGCGGTGCTTAAACCACTGTTAAGCACACCCTCACGAGCGTTATTACTCAAACATCGCCCACTTTATAATTTACCATTGGTAGGGCAATAATCCTTTTGTTCTTTGAGAGGAAGTCTGAATATTACATTGAGCTGACCTAGATCAAAAGAAGCTTTGTGTGGGAAAAGTCCAGGGGTATTACCAATGAATGAATAATGCATTTATGATGACTCATCCTCCGGAAAGTGGTGCTTAGGATTTAGGAGAGCAACAGGACAGTTGACAGACTGCATTAAACACTCTTTTTATCTGTTAAGATACTAAAGCCGAGTCCTCATCTGACCTCATGACCTTACCTAAACCGATGAAAACTTGGTTGCAACAGAATGGGCACGGCTAACGCTATTAGCATTAACGTTAGCTTATTTACAGGTAAATTAACCCCTTCGGACCCAATTAACATGGATTTTAAAGGGTCTATGGCGTTAATTAACATTCATCTTAAAGGGTCTATGGCGTTAATTAACATTCATCTTAAAGGGTCTATGGCGTTAATTTGACACACCGCTTCCCCCGAAGACCTCCGTTCTCTCAAGGGCTTTAATCTGCAGGCTTCCAGTGAAATGTCAGCTCCCCTGACACAGTTATGTGTGTGATGTGTGCTTTAGGTCTTTCAGGACTTAGCTGTAGCTGTACGATTGGTCATATACAGTAGCAGTGCAATCTGTGAGAAACAGATTTGCAATTCTGAGATGTACAATGCAGCTTTACAATGCTGAGATGTACAATGCAGCTTTACAATGCTGAGATGTACAATGCAGCTTTACAATGCTGAGATGTACAATGCAGCTTTACAATGCTGTGATCACGGGGGTTCACACAACTGAACATCAATAGACTGGATACTCAACCATTAGCTCAATGCTAAATTGCTAATAGCTAAAGTGGGTTATAGCTAATGTGCATGATCAACAACAGTCAAAATCAAGTTAGTCACCATTTTCTTCATACCTGAAGATACATCAACTCATTTCTTTTATTTACCTCTGGAAACATGAAACGTTTTCTTTCCGTTTCTTATCCTTCTCCACCAGGATTCAACACGTTGGGTTAATGCATGCACCACCACCAGCACTATGCTGTACCATTTAAATGAGCCCCACAGTGTGTGGAGTGCAGCTTTAATATATCCCAGTAGTCTTCCCTCCTCCACCCCCAGCACATCCTCCCTGCATTCATCTGAGTCTGTCACCAGAATGATTGACAGCTGAGGGTGGCTCTGGGAGAGATGCTGTCAGCTATAATCATACACTCTCACAACGAGGCAAGACCAATTACAGGGAAGGGTTTTTGTCTTCTGCGCTGTAGAATCAACACTTTGGTACCGTGTCTTACACTGCCTGTGTGAGGAGACTCTACAGTCTTGGATCGACATGATATCGATCACATTTTCAAGTCAATGATCGAATTTTGGTAGTGATATTTGAGACCAATGATGACCAAGACACATGCACACACTCACATACACTCACATACACACACATGTACACACACACATGTACACACACACACACACATATACACACACACAAGCACAAAATGTCAGTGAGCTTCTATCACGTTTGTAGCCTCAGTGTGGGCAGGGGTCAGAGGAGCTGTGAAAGACACAATGGAAGGTTAGAGAAGGGGGAGAGAGACATGCCAAGGCGCGAGCAGGCTTGAATGACGGCTCCAGGAATCGTCTTAGGGGAGGCCAGTAATGTAGCTGCTGTGCTGACAGGGGCACATCACAAGCCCTACACAAGACAGTGGATCTACTTCGAGCATGACAAGGATTCCCCTCCACAGGGCCCTATAGCGTGTGGAGCCGGGGACTTGCTATTGGCTGCTAGGGAAAGGAGGGCTGCACTGTGAAGACTCTTCTCAACTGTTAGGAACACGACTCCTCACGCCCTCTCCTCACGTCCTCTCCTCATGTCCTCTCCTCATGTCCTCTCCTCATGTCCTCTCCTCATGCCCTCTCCTCGGCCCTCTCCTCATGTCCTCTCCTCATGTCCTCTCCTCATGTCCTCTCCTCATGTCCTCTCCTCGGCCCTCTCCTCATGTCCTCTCCTCATGTCCTCTCCTCATACCTTCTCCTCATGTCCTCTCCTCATGTCCTCTCCTCATGTCCTCTCCTCATGTCCTCTCCTCATGTCCTCTCCTCATGTCCTCTCCTCATGTCCTCTCCTCATGTCCTCTCCTCACGTCCTCTCCTCACACCCTCTCCTCACGCCCTCTCCTCATGTCCTCTCCTCACGTCCTCTCCTCATGTCCTCTCCTCATGTCCTCTCCTCATGTCCTCTCCTCACGTCCTCTCCTCATGTCCTCTCCTCATGTCCTCTCCTCACGTCCTCTCCTCACACCCTCTCCTCACGTCCTCTCCTCATGTCCTCTCCTCACGTCCTCTCCTCATGTCCTCTCCTCATGTCCTCTCCTCATGTCCTCTCCTCACGCCCTCTCCTCATGTTCTCTCCTCATGTCCTCTCCTCATGTCCTCTCCTCATGTCCTCTCCTCATGTCCTCTCCTCATGTCCTCTCCTCACGTCCTCTCCTCATGTCCTCTCCTCGGCCCTCTCCTCATGTCCTCTCCTCATGTCCTCTCCTCACGTCCTCTCCTCATGTCCTCTCCTCACGTCCTCTCCTCTGTGCTCTCCTCATGTCCTCTCCTCACGTCCTCTCCTCACGTCCTCTCCTCATGTCCTCTCCTCATGTCCTCTCCTCATGTCCTCTCCTCATGTCCTCTCCTCACACCCTCTCCTCATGTCCTCTCCTCATGTCCTCTCCTCACGTCCTCTCCTCACGTCCTCTCCTCATGTCCTCTCCTCATGTCCTCTCCTCACGTCCTCTCCTCATGTCCTCTCCTCATGTCCTCTCCTCATGTCCTCTCCTCATGTCCTCTCCTCATGTCCTCTCCTCATGTCCTCTCCTCATGTCCTCTCCTCCGTGCTCTCCTCATGTCCTCTCCTCATGTCCTCTCCTCATGTCCTCTCCTCATGTCCTCTCCTCATGTCCTCTCCTCATGTCCTCTCCTCACGTCCTCTCCTCATGTCCTCTCCTCATGTCCTCTCCTCATGTCCTCTCCTCATGTCCTCTCCTCATGCCCTCTCCTCACGTCCTCTCCTCACGTCCTCTCCTCACGTCCTCTCCTCGGCCCTCTCCTCATGTCCTCTCCTCATGTCCTATCTTCATGTCCTCTCCTCACGTCCTCTCCTCATGTCCTCTCCTCATGTCCTCTCCTCATGTCCTCTCCTCATGTCCTCTCCTCATGCCCTCTCCTCATGTCCTCTCCTCATGCCCTCTCCTCATGTCCTCTCCTCATGTCTTCTCCTCACGTCCTCTCCTCATGTCCTCTCCTCACGTGCTCTCCTCATGTCCTCTCCTCATGTCCTCTCCTCACGTCCTCTCCTCGCGCCCTCTCCTCATGTCCTCTCCTCATGTCCTCTCCTCACGTCCTCTCCTCATGTCCTCTCCTCACGTCCTCTCCTCATGTCCTCTCCTCACGTCCTCTCCTAATGTCCTCTCCTCATGTCCTCTCCTCACGTCCTCTCCTAATGTCCTCTCCTCATGTCCTCTCCTCATGCCCTCTCCTCATGTCCTCTCCTCA
>NC_137676.1:59200341-59240341 GCF_963989245.1 Nansenia antarctica
CGGCCATGGTCCTGTACCGCCTTTTCGAGGGCAGCCGGGCAAAGTGTTCGTACCCAGGGTGGGTTAGGTCTCTGGAGATCTTGGAGGCCTTCCTGAGGCAGCGTGTGTTGTACAGCTCTTCCAGAGAGGGGAGGGGGGCGCCGGTGATCTTCTGGGCTGTTCTCACGACTCTCTGTAGCGCATTTCTCTCCGCGGTTGTGCAGCTGGAGAACCAGTTGCAGATGCCGTAGGTGAGGATGCTCTCCACTGCGCCGCGGTAGAAGGCCACCAGTATCTCCTGCTTGTTGTGTTCCTTCCTGAGGACTCTCAGGAAGTAGAGCCGCTGTTGTGCCTTCTTGATGGTGGCTCCTGTGTTGTTCTTCCAGGACAGGTCATCCTGTATGTGCACCCCCAGGAATCGGAGGGTTGAGACTCTCTCCACGCTCTCTCCGTCGATGAGCAGGGGCTGGATCTCAGATTTTTTCCTCCTGAAGTCCACGGTGATTTCCTGGGTCTTTGACTGGTTCAGCAGCAGGTTGTTAACCTTGCACAGCTTGCTCAGCTGCTCTACCTCATCCCTGTACGCCGCCTCGTCCGTCCCCCGAGATGCAGCCCACCACGGTGGTGTCGTCTGCAAACTTTACGATGGAGTTGCTGGGGTGGACGGGGGTGAAGTCGTAGGTGTAGAGGTTGTAGAGGATGGGGCTTAGCACGCAGCCCTGGGGGGCACGTTGGGTCAAGCGTGCCGTCATAGGACAGATTTGACCTCATCCCTCCAGTGGGGAGGTCTATAGTCCCTCTGTCTGTCAAACTGCTGGAAGAAGATGTCATTACGACAGTAGAGACCACAGTCATCTAGGCAGCACACACACACACACACACACACACACACACACACACACACACACACACACCCCAATGGCCACAGGTCACAAACTCCTAACTGTGACCCTGTGTCAGGGTCATTATCACTAGAAAAGGTGACATCACTGACAGCCCGTATGGCCGTATGGGCGAAGCGGTTGCGGTCAGGGTGCTACAGACGCTATTTTTGGCCAGAGGGGATAAGGGGCGACTCAGGGAGGTGGTCGTGGCCTCCTGGCCCTGGCTCCCTGTCAGCTGAAGGTATGGTAGTGACTCATGACAGCTGCCATGGCAGCCCTGTCCCTAGGGATACTCGTCTGAGTGGTGGGCAAGGAGGGAGGGAGGGAGGGAGGGAGTTTGGTGACAGCTTTCACTATAGGACACTTCAGGCCATTTGAATTCATTCTCTGTGTGTCTCTCTCTATCTCTATCTGTTTTTTCCCCATCTCTCTCTCTCTATCTCTCTCCTCTCTCATCCTCATCCACTGAACATCCCATTTGCTGTGAGGCATTGTTCAGTAATCTCTCTCCCACCTTGGATTCGACCTTTGCTCCTTCTAGACTCTGGGGGTGTAGACTTGTAGTTGACGTGACATATTGCCCGAATGTTTGGGATTTCGATATATACTGTATGAGAATATGTGACAGCAGCTGGTGAAAGCAGGAACAAGTCGGCAACAAATAAAAAAAATGTTTGATTCTAAAAAAATTAAACAAATTTCACAGAACAATTTCGTGTTCCCGCTTTCACCAGCTGCTGTCACATATAGTGCAATCAGCATCTCTTAAAATGCATACTATACATGTACTATAACTGTACATGTTAAGGGGCCTAATTAACCCACCTCTATGAAGCTTTTACCATGCATGAATGAATGAATTAATGAATGAATGAATGAATGAATGAATGGTCTTTATTGTCATTGCTACAGTACAGGTACCAAACAACGAAATGTAGGAGGGGTGGCTCCCCTGGTGTTAGGAAAGAACAGTGCATATTCAAGAACAGTTTTTTCCTACTTATGGTGACACCACAGGGGGGTGATGATATACTGATTCACACCGTGTGTGGGAGTCTGGCTGGACATAATGAAGCAGCTCACAAGCATGGTTTCTAATTCACACATTTTAATGAGTGCCACTTTGGCAGTCAATCAGACCCAACCAAGGTTGGCCCACCAAGAGATTTCGCAGAGTTTTCGCCCTAAACCCGTTCAACAACCTCACCACCATTTCTGAAGAAAAGCATTTCATGTGACGTAATTAACGACACAAGGTAGCTCTGACAGTCTTTGTGTTTGTCTCCCTGGATAAAGACAACATCCTCTCACAGAATACATGTGTACATGCATCACAGTAGACCGATTTGAGAGGCGTACGTGAAAGAATTGCACCTTCAGAACCGTTTGGAGCTCTGGGATACCTCTCTACCTCTGTGTCTCTCCTAGACCAGTATGTAAATTAAGTGTATTCATTATTAACTAACTAGTCGTGTTGCTTTTTTTTATCTCTCACAGTATGAATGATAGGCTTGGATGCCTCCTATTGTTTGGTTGGATTCATTTTACATTTACATTTGTCTAAAAAAGTGAATCGTCTATCCATCAGTCATCATAAGAAATAGTAATCTATGCCAAAACCAGGGGCCATTAGAGTTACAATGCTATTGATTGATTGATTGAATACTTTATTAGAAGATTTGCAGAAGTAGGTACATCTTTCTTTTTCTTTATTATAGAGAAACAGTACAGAGGGGTAGTGGGGATGAGGTCTTTAGGAGGGACAGTTAAGATGTCGCCTGAAGAAATGGGTCTTCAGTCTATCTCTGATTTGATCGTTCTTCGTGTCTGACAGTGTCTTCCAATGTCTGCCGGTGAAACATGTATTAGAATGTGCCGGTGATGATGGACAGAAAGTGGGTAATCCTCACAGAATTAACCCCTTTATTGTCACCTTAGAGATCTCCCAGATCTCCCAGCATCCTTTGAGCCCCGGAGACAGGGCGGGTGTCCTCAGCGGGACGTCTATCCTCGAACAATGACTTTGAATCCTATTACGCCAAATTTATGCCACCTAGAGCAGTTTATTATGTTGTTACTGCACCACGCCTGTATTTTCCCCTCATTATTTTCCGTCTTTTTTCCTTGTGTCTGTCTGTCTGTCCGTCTATTTGTCCTGCCTGTCAGTCTGTCCTGCCTGCCTGCCTGCGTGTGGAAATGAATTCATTCTAAACGCGATTTCACAAACAATACCAGAGTGAAACAGTTGGACCGTCCCGAGGCAATCCCCACAAGGCTGCAGGATAATTGGTTTGTCGACCTGACAGCCACTGTGATACCCGCCTTTCACCTCGTTATTTGATTTGCTTGGATGAGAACGCCTCATATATGGGCATTGTATCCCCTATGTCAGAGATATTATACATGTCATTGTTCTGCGTGTTTGTGGTGTAGTCAGCGTGTGAATTTTACAATGACAATCTGGGGACTCAACTTTTTCTCCAGAGTGTAAAGGGAACATAGTACAGCGCAGGCGCTTGCTTCAGTGACCTGAGGTCTTACAATCCTTACAGTATCTTGCTTGTTTAACGTCATGTCTGCAGTCTGTAGATGATGATGAATCAAATCCAATACACCAACTCATGGTGCACGTACCACACAACAACTTTTGTAGTCAGAATCAGCAAGCATGCACAAGGAACTTACTTTGGTGTAATTTTGGTGCTACAGCAATACTAAGATAGATCAAACCAGTTGCGTACAAGACAGACATTGGACACACACATGGTATAACAACTTAGGTATGCAATAGAAAACAAGACTAACTTACTGGAGTACTAGAATGTACAATGTGCAGTAAGTAAGGTGTCTAGAGTTATTGTAGGAAAGACCTTGGGGGGGGTGGGTATGAGGAAAAGAGAACCGTAATGCTTTCTTTACTATCAGTAGCCAACACTAATTACATTTTTTATTTGAGAACCAATTCTCATTTGCAATGACAACCTGGCCAAGAGGCAGAACAGAAGCAAGTCTGTACATCACAGTATATACAATATAAAACATGAGTACAATAACAACAAATTAAATTTGTCAAATCAATTTAAAAACATCCTAACAAATACAACATCACAATATATACACTATATAAAACAGCAGGGACCAGGGGGAGGTTATTTTAAAAGCAGGTGATGAAGGTGACTTAGGGTGTGTTCTCACTAGAACATTTGCTTCACTTGGAATCAGAGTTTAGGATAAAACGTGCTTTGCTCTGCGTCGTTTGGAGCTGTGAGAACGCGCATTCGAAGTCACTCCCGGAGCAAACAGCCGCCGGATTCCTAGTTTGGAACACTGGGATATTAGTTTTTTTATTTTATTATTATTGTGGATCCGCATGTCACTTTTGAACACAAAGTCCAGTCGTTACCATTCCAATGGTTTTGGATTCCTTGTTTGGAACATTGGGATATTTGGGTTTTAATTTTAGGGAACCATGTGTATTTTCATGCTGAAATTTAAATCTGAGTGGTATTTTCAGCAAAAAAATTCAATGACATGTTTGGGGACCCCAGAAACCTACATTAGGTGCATTGTGCATAATAGGTTTCCTTTAAGTGCAGTTTCCTTTCTAACTTACCTCTTTGCTGCTCGGTCCTGCCTGCTCACTCCTGACCTCCTCCTGCCTGCTGACTGTCATTCTGACCCCGTCTGCTTAATACAACAACACATACATGTAAAACTCACCATCACCCATACTATCCTGCTCAGTATTAAGCCTGCATGACAATACATGAAAATGAAAATACAGGCTGCATTATCATTAACTCTTACAAGTTTCAACTTACTTGTTTTCTTTCGACCCCCATCAAAATGCTGGATTTATCCCATTCTCTTGCATCTGTGAATGAAATCTAATCTGAGTTCAATAAAGTAGTAATTTATTAGTAGTGATTTGAAATACAATTACTCAGCCATCAGCACACATGGATTTTTAATATTGTTCAATTACCCAACCAGGTAAAACTCCTGCATTCCTGAGTGAAAACAAAGGGGGTGCCTGTTATAAAAGCCAATATCAACATGGCAAAAGACTAACTAAACATCAACAGCCTCACAAATAACATAGATATGTACTGTAGCTACTCACCAGACTCTAGATAAACCTGGTTATAGCTAGCTCACCAAAGGCGACATTAAGTCATAAAAAGTTAGACGCAGACAAAAAACAAGTTAATTATGAATTAGCTAGTGTTGCTAGCTAGCTGGCTTCATCCATTCCATGTAGCCTAGCAACCAGGTTGTAGGGAAATAGCTCGCTAACTTCACTTTTCGACTGTAGACTTCACATACTTCGCATAGAGTCAACATGTATGTGTATTGCCAACCTTGAATGAATTAATATGTTCGGGGAGAAGTTAGCCTGCAAACCAGAAGAATCTGCGATTGGTTACCGTGGGAACAGTCACACTGGGTGCGTTCAAAAACTTGCTCTGAGAGCGCCGGAGCGCACTGTGGGTTCAACGTCATAGAGCGACCAATTAATTTGAGGCATTCCATGAGTGCTGATCAGATTTCCAGGACGTATTTACGAACGCATAGATGTTTGCTTATGATGACTGTCTGATGTAGATGATTCACTTACTTTAGACAAAAGTACTTAGTTGTAAGTCGCTTTGGATAAATGTCAAACATGTAAATCTAAAATGTAAAAACAGCCATCAGTTCTCTCTCAGAGATAGAGCCGTCTAGAAGCCCTTATGGACCATGGTACAGTAGGCTACAGTGTACTGAGTACAGTCCTGTATGACTGTCATGGAATTGTGAGGTTGAATGTAATAATCATACAGATGGCAAACAAATACATACAATATATATACACTCACTGAACACGTCATTAGGAACAACTGTATACCTCATTCATGGAGGTGGTGTAATGGTGTGAGGAATGTTTTCTTGGCACACTTTGGGGCGTTAGTACCAATCAATCATCGTTTGAATGCCACAGCCTATTTGAGTATTGTTGCTGACCATGTGCATCCCTTCATGCAACAACAGCTATTAACAATGGCTACTTCCAGCATGATAATGCACCATGTCACAAAGCAAAAGTCGTCTCAAACTGGTTTCATGAACATGACAATGACTTCAGTGTTCTTCAGTGGCCTTCCCAGTCACGGGATCTGAATCCAATAGAATTGAAAGTGAACCTGAAAGGTCTGCAGGAATTGTGTGATGCAATCATGTCATCATGGACCAGAATCTCAAAGGAATGTTTCCAACATGTTGTGGAATTAATGCCACGAAGAATTGAGGCTGTTTTGAGAGCAGTATTAGTACTATAGTCTTCCTAATGAAATGTTCGGTGAGTGTACAATTGTATAACATTCATATACAATTCATTAAGCTGTAGTAAATACAAGTATATATACTGTGCACAGCTTATATGCCACGCTGAATCAGGTGCCACACTGAATCAAACTGAACAGACACTTAGTCTGTCTGTCTCCCATGGCGACAAACTAAGTAATGATTATGAAGATTTAAAAAAATTGATGTATCAGGAAATGAGTACAAAATGGGGCCATTGTCAACCCCCTGGTGAGACAACCAGCAACAGCTGTTCCTGTTGCATCATGGGAGGCTCTGTGAGACAACAATGGAATGGAATCTTCTGTCACCATAATACTGTATGCCAATGTTGCCAGTCTCCTCATACAGACACACACACACACACACTCACACACACACACAAACAGACATACACATGCAGGAACGCATGTGCACCCCCTCTTCAGAAAGACACAAACGCACACACACACAAACAGATATAGGCAACCCCCACCCCCCCCCACTACACCCGTCTTATTCCCAACGTGCGGCATGGCTACACACACACACACACACACACACACATGCCTGCGTAGACATACAGCACACACACTAACACAGGTAGGTACACTCACCTACACGCACACAGACACACACACAAACACACTCTGTGGTAGTAGACACTGTATCGACTGTACTGCTTGGTATCGACCGTCCTTTCACCAGACCAGCTTGATCCGATTGTGAGTGGACAATGGAGTAGCCTGTGACATTGGAGGTGGTGATCAGTGACGGTCCCCAGAGCCCAGGGGTGTTCTCAGCCAGCGGTGGGCCTGGTGTCTGCTGACGGAGTCTGCCAGAGAGGACGCTGGACGGGACCAGAGTGGATATTTGATGATATATTGATATTCGTTCCCAATGTGTAAATAATACATAGGGGGGGGGGGGGGGGGGAGTTTGAGTTATGGGTGTGGGTAGGAGGACTTTGTGTGTGTATGTGTATGTGTGTGTGTGTGTGTGTGTGTGTGTGTGTGTCTCTGTGTGTCTGTGTGAGTGTACCTACCTGTGTTAGTGTGTGTGCTGTATGTCTACGCAGGCATGTGTGTGTGTGTGTGTGTGTGTGTGTGTGTGTTTGTGTGTGTGTGTGTGTAGCCATGCCGGGTATGTGTAGCTAGATGTCGGGAATAAGACTTACTGCTTAGCCAAAGCCAATTCATATTAATTCCCCATCACTTACCCTCCATAACTCTTTGCCGTTTACGGAGCCCTGTCATTTATGACAGAGCCAATGTGAGATCCCTCCTCACTCTGCACAGTGTACACAAGGCCTCTGCTTCTCCTTGTAATCTCTCTCTCAATCCACGTCCTGCTATTGTCAATGTTTACCACCTCACACACACACACACACATTATACACACACATACACACACACACTGTCAAGCAGAGCAATAACAGTAGGTAAACACAGGATGAATTCATCATGGATTATCTGAACGGCACACGGCGACAACTGTCATGTGA
Source organism: Nansenia antarctica (assembly GCF_963989245.1). Taxonomy (NCBI): domain Eukaryota; kingdom Metazoa; phylum Chordata; class Actinopteri; order Argentiniformes; family Microstomatidae; genus Nansenia; species Nansenia antarctica. The sequence continues at coordinate 59,208,031 of NC_137676.1, forward strand.
CCTAGCGACAGCGGCCCAACGTACGGGACGACACACACTCCGACTTCGATTACAAGGAAGGGAAGGCGGAGATAACATTGTGTGTGGAGACAATGGCGCGCTGGTGCCTATCAGTGATAGGGCCTAACACGTTGCCGTTTGAAACAGGCCTGTCTTTTATCCACTGCTAACACTCATGTCCACGTTGTCATGATGTGTGAACTGCTTGCGTGCCAGCTTCACTCGAGACATTAAGATTCAACTTTATTGTCGTTGAACAAAGCACTGAGACAACGAAATGTACAGTAGTTCATGCACACGTCTTCCCCCCCCCAGGGAGAACAATGTCATCTTCAGCTCCCCTGAAGCAGTTAGGGGTTAAAGTGCCTTGCTCAAGGGCACAACGGCAGTGGTAGGCACCTTATGATATGATGCCAGCCACCTATCAGTCACTAGCTCATCTCCAGCTCCCTCCTGGGGTGGGGATCGAACCAGCGACCTATTGATTGCTGGTCGGCCTCTCTGACCCCTAGGCTACCTGCCGCCCCTAGATGGTGGCTGGTGATTCTGTTTGGCCATTTGTCCTGTTTGGTATTCCAGTCAGGCCTCTGGTGGTGGACGCAGGCAGCAGAGCTTATCAAGACGTTGGCTCTGAGTCACACCCAGACCGAGATGGCTAATGACACTGCCGCTGTCTGTCTGCCTGCCTGCCTGGCTAGCTGGATGGTTGGCTGACTGTCTGGCTGGCTGTCTGGCTGTCTTAGGGACGGGAGAGAGAGATGGAGAAAACATGCTAGCACACACTAATAATCTTACCATCTGCCTGTCTGTCTGTCTGTCTGTCGGCCTCTGCCTCTCTGTCTGTCTCTCTGCCTGTCTGTCGGTCGGCCTGTCTGTCTTAGGGATAGGGGGAGAGATGGAGAAAATGTGCTAGCCCGCTAATAACCTTAGCATCTCATTTTGCACACCGCCAGCCATCACTGATGAGATTTTAGTGTGAATGTGGTTCCTTCTGTCACTGCCTGAAGTCGAAGCAGCTGGGTGGCTGCAATTTGATCATTGGCTTGTGGGTGTGAAAGATAGATCTGTCTTGAAGTGTTTTTTTATACACTGATATTTGTGTGCCTCAAGGTGACTCACACGAAACATTTTGGCCAAACAGAATAGCGGAAGTGATCAAACGTGTAGTGATGTGTGCGTGTGTGCGTGTGTGTGTGTGTATGCATGAGCATACGTGCGTGTGTGTGCGCGTGCGAGATTGTGTCAGACAGACACATCCCGGCCCTATCAAACTCAATGTCGATTGGCTGCGTTCTCAATGAGGTAGATGATTGACAGTATGTACTGGGGGCGGGCGTAACCCCCTGCTGTAAATCATTACCCCCTGACTGACGCTCAGAGTTGGGTACATGTGCCAGCTGGAATCCACTATTGCTGAGCTTTTATTCATGTTTTGGCTGACACCCGTTTCTGTCCTGTGTCTTTTTATAGCTTCCCTTCATATTTACTGAATTGTCTAACCAACAAATGATTATTATTATTATTATTCAAATGACTATTATGGATTAACATGCACCTGCTGGGTGTAGTAGTTAGTGCACAATGCCAATCGATGCTGGCACAAGCTGGCTTCACTCATTCCTGTTTTATTTGCTGTTTTGAGATTGAGTTTATGTTGGTGTAGCAGGACAGTCACACACACACACACACACACACACACACACACACACACACATCCTGTACACACACGTTGAACACGCCCTGTCAAACTGAGGGAACAAAGACGTAGGCATTCTTAATTAGAATTCACAAGCGGGGGTGTATGGATGAAATTCTTATTTTTAGTTAAAGGAAGGAAGTCGTTCTCTGCAGGGCAGAGAGAGGAGAGAGATTACCATTTTAATGAACTGCAGCTTTGCTCAGGTCGACTAGAGACTACTAGCCCCTGGATGCTGCGTGGCCTGCAGCCCCCGGAAATTGACTTTCTGCTGATAAAGAACTATTGAGCCGAAGAAACCCAGCCGTCTGGGTGAAAAACTACCACTTTAACCTAGCGTATGTACACACACACACACATGGCCAAACACACACACACACACACGGCCACACATACATGGCCACACACACACACACACACATGGCCAAACAAACACACACACACACACACACGGCCACACACACACACACACACACACACAGACACACACACACACACACACACACACACACAGGCACAAACACATGTACGCACACACATGCAAATAGACAGATGCATTCACAGGCACACACACACACACACACACACACACACACACACACCTGCATGCATGCACGGTCACTCACAGACACCCATATGTCTCTCCATCAGACAACTTATGTTTGATCCGACTTACTGTATCGGACATTCATCTGTCATTATGTCATCATTCCCCCTAGTCTGTCTGTTAGTGGCCTATGTAGCATCATTAATCACTGCATTATTAATGTTCATATGGTGGAGATTGAGTCTTTGGGACTGTCTTGGAAAGCCTAACAAGTTCCATGCATAGATACTGTATCCATACACCAAATTAGATCTCACGACTTGAACAAAAGCCTTATGGAAAAACATTTAGACACATAGATCTACCAGTGTCCAGCATATCACCTGGGATTATAGATTTATTGATTAGTTCTCCATCAAATGTCAACCAGGAACAATAGACTGATTGCAATAGACTGATTGCTCTCACTGTCTCTCCCTCTCTCTCTCTCTCTCTCTCTCTCTCTCTCTCTCTCTCTCTCTCTCTCTCTCTCTCTCTCTCTCTCTCTCTCTCTCTCTCCCTCTGTCTCTCTCTCTCTCTCTCTCTCTCTCTGTCTCTCTCCCTCTGTCTCTCTCTCCCTCTGTCTCTCTGTCTCCCTCTCTCTCTCTCTCTCTCTCCCTCTGTCTCTCTCTCCCTCTGTCTCTCTGTCTCTCTCTCTCTCTCTCTCTCTCTCTCTCTCTCTTTCTCTCTCTCTCTCTGTGAGTCAGTATTAAGTATTAACTACTTTGAGTATTAAGACTGTTCATGGCCAGGAGGGTTAGTCTAAGCCAGCGGTCAACCATGGGGGATGAGGAGAGATTCTGCGGCCCATACTTTTGTGAAGGAATAGAAAGGGCCGTCGTTCTGGCCAGGGGAGACGTGGGCCTGGCTGTGCAAGAGTGGTCCATTTCTCTGGGTGTCAACTCCACTTACTAGAGCTGTGTGGAGGCAGACCTTTAGGTCAGGGGCTGCTGGGCCGTATGACAGCACATTATCGGGGGGGGACAAGGGGGTGAAAAGTGTGTGTTCGCTGTGTGTGTGTGTGTGTGTGTGTGTGTGTGTGTGTGTGTGTGTGTGTGTGTGTGTGTGTGTGTGCGTGCGTGCGTGCGTGGAGGAGCTTAGAGTGACTATGAGCTATATGCTGTTACTGCTTGTGTGTGTGTGTGTGTGTGTGTGTGTGTGTGTGTGTGTGTGTGTGTGTGTGTGTGTGTGCGTGCGTGCGTGGAGGAGCTGAGAGACACACTGAGCTATATGCTGTCACTGATGCTATCCTGCAGCCAGCTTACAGGAGGAGGCTGCCCCCACTGAGGGTTGAGAGACAGATGTAGAAGACTCACACACACACACACACACACACACACACATACACACACACACACACACACACACACACACACACACACACACACACACAGGCAGACACAAGATGGGGGCAAGATGTAATTACAAACTGCTGTTCCATTCAGTACTGCCTTTATCAGTCCAAGCAAAATGACAAATAAACAAGTCTGTTAAGTACCCTATTTGCGGCATTCCACTGCGACCGTGCCTTCTCACTACAGCCCATAGATCACACACAGGGCTCCTTTGCGGGGAAGGAAACACAGCTAGTGGGTTTCACTGCAAATGTTGCTGACGCAGTTTTTTTTTATAGAATGGAATGACTTCTGGGTCTGGGTTCTTGGTCTGGACCCAGTGAACAGCCATGGACTCCCTCTAGTGCCCCTCGGCTGAGGGAACACATTTCATATTGGTGTGTGAGTAGCATTCTAGCCTCGTGAGACAGAAAGGGACATTTGGACGAAGTCGTCATCCTCCAGTCTGGCAAAGAAAGGGGGGCAGCGGTGGGGCGGTGGAATGCATAATTGTTCCCATCAGAGTTGGGTTACATTTTATTTAAATTCAGTCCAATAAGAAAGTTATTTGAATTTACAAAAATGTAAATATAAAAAGCTTACTTTTATTTGATTTCATTGAGAAATCAAGTATTAGGGAGCGGTACAATGGGAGTTGCAACTTGGTGTTCAGGTCTACATCATAAAGGTTGTTCAGGTTCACCTCATAAATCCTGCCTGAATCCTGAACGAAACCTACGCCAACATCACTAGCTTTATAAATCTTTATAATCGGCCCTTATAGAGATACTTATGACTCCACTGGTTGGTGGACTAATGGATTTATCATGTGCTGTAGGCCCATACGGGGTGTGTGTGTGTGTGTGTGTGTGTGTGTGAGTGTATGTGTGTGTGTGTGTGTGTGTGTGTGTGTGTGTGTGTGTGTGTGTGTGTGTGTGTGTGTGAAGATTAATGAAGGATCCCAGTGGCTGTGCTTTGATTCCTGTGGGCTGGGCTCAGAAATCAATACCCCACTGAGGCCGGTCTGCCACAAGACACACACACACACACACACACACACACACACACTTGGAGGCTCACACACACTTGGTAGACCAGAGCAGGCTGCCTCTTAAACACGTCACTCATACAGACAGACTCTTTACTCCTGCACTCAGGAATCAATGCTCCAGATTGACCAAGGGAGAAGGTGGGACTAGAAGCAATGGTTACTGTCCTGGTTGTGACACCTGGGTTTGACACTTGGGATGCTGCAGTAGATGTGATACACCCATCCTCCCCCTCTGCCGACACTAACGGATCATTTACCAATGGAGGCTGGTGGAGGTAGAAATCGGAGGACGGGCACATTGTAATGCATGGAGCGGAATGAGGAATGGTATCAAACATGATACCTCATTCAAACATGATACCATTCCTCATTCCATTGCAGGCATTACAATGAGCCCGTCCTCCGAGTTCTACCTCCATCCATCAGCCTCCAATGGTAAATGATCTGAGGGTTTGATTTCCTGCCTACATCAGCCTCCCCTGTGGTTCACATACACGCCCTATTAGTTTCACTGTTTTATTGTCTTATGCACTGAAATACAGGGGTGTGTGTGTGTGTGACAGTACAATGAAATTCTCCCACGCAAGAGGGAGAAGACAGAGAGGAGGAGAGAGCTCTTCCATAACACAGAAAATAGTACTGAGAAAACAATAGATACACTGTTACATACAGTGAGTGAGTACTATCAGGTTTGTGAGTATCATCAGGTTTATGTTTGACCAATGTTTTTTCATGAGCCTACATATCTTGTAATCGACATAATGCATTTCATAATCAACCTTAAAACACCACCACACGTGGGACGGTAATACGGTGCTATCGTTTCAGATTCTATTCTCAGTCTCTCTCCCTCTCTCTGACGACATCTTGGCTGCATGAATAAAGAGCGAGGGTTGGCGTTCTTCCTCTTCTTCTTCTTCCGTCCTCCTCCTCCTCGCTTGACTGAACAGGCGTCCTCTCAGCAGCACAGGGTCTCACAAGCTTCTCCTGCCGCGGAGGAGAGAGAGAGGAGGAGGAGGAAGAGGAGGAGGAGGAGGAGGAGGGAGGGAGGGAGAGGGGGGGCGAGGGACTTAAATAGACAGGAGAGGGATTCAGGCTAGGTAGCCTCGTAGGTGCTGGGGCTTATTTATTCCCTGACAGCCGAGCACCAAGGCGTTAAACGCCGATTTCCATGCTGGTTTAACTAACGTCAGGCCAGAGGCGTCAATACAGATGAGAAGCGAGAGCTGGAGTGAGATGTAAAAGGTCATCTACCTACCGCTGAACACCAAGGGGAAACATGTGAAATACACCCATTTTATATCCTAGATATTTTGGACTTAACAAGCATTAATGGGCATACAGTACATACAGTAAGAACTTGAAGTGGTTATATTTGAGGTTTATGCATGTAATATCATTTGATTTAACATGTTTGTTTGATGGATATACTGTATATCTCTCTCTCACTCTCACACTCTCTCTCTCTCTGTGTATTGCTATTCCTGCAGTGCTTTGTTTTGTAGCCGTTTGCCTGTAGGCCTATGCGTGTTTTACGACCAGCCATAAATCCGCCCCACTCTGCCCCTGGGATGGGAGGGGATTCCATTTGCGGCCCCGCAATTTCAGATCAATACTGTTTGCGCTGCCGGGTATTAAAGCCATCAATCTGTCGCAGGAGCAATGATGATTGGCCAGAGTGACGGCTAACCTCCTGCTCGGAGACGGGCCCGGGGATAGATTGGCTTTGGGTCAACAGGAGGAAACGCGATGAGCTGTTTGTCGACCGGAGATAGATGAGATTTGATCCGTATGCGCTGAAATGAGGTGGAATAGATTTGGAGTGTGTGTGTATGTCCTCTACTGTCTGAGAATAAAAAAAAGGTTATTCAAGTATGTCCCTGAGTCAGCTGTTTTGTTGTTTTGTTATGGAGCATTTTCGTTTTCCTTTGGTTCTCTCTGCTTAGAAGGTCTCAGGTCAGTGATTTTATGCTTGAAAGCTGGATAATTATACAGTATGGCCCACGTCTGGACAGTATTCACACAGTGTCCGGTGAACATGCAACTACAGTTCCTTACGGTTTGTCGAGTCAGGGGTTTGGTCAAATAAAGAAATGCTTTGGATACAACTAGAATAGGATTTACCAGGAGAGTCTATGCCTGACGTCGTCCACGTAAGCGTTTCTACGTCTCACTTTCATCTGGCACCCTTATTGCGAGTGGCATCCTCATTTTAACATTCCTTTTCTTCTTCTCTCTCTCTCTCTCTCTTTCTCTCTGACCACCAGGGTGCTTCGAGTGCTGCATCAAATGCCTGGGCGGCCTCCCGTACGCCTCCCTCTTCGCCACCATCCTGCTGTACGCTGGCGTGGCGTTGTTCTGCGGCTGCGGGCACGAGGCCCTGTCAGGCACCGTCACCATCCTGCAGAACTACTTTGAGGTGGTGAGAGCCCCGGTGGAGACCCTGGACGTGTTCACCATGTAAGTCTGGGGACAGGGGTCACCATGGGGTCACCATGGGATGGGGCAGGGGGAACCATGGGGTCACCATGGGATGGGGCAGGGGGAACCATGGGGTCACCATGGGATGGGGCAGGGGGATCCATGGGGTCACCGTGGGATGGGGCAGGGGGAACCATGGGGTCACCATGGGATGGGGCAGGGGGAACCATGGGGTCACCATGGGATGGGGCAGGGGGAACCATGGGGTCACCGTAGGATGGGGCAGGGGGAGCCATGGGGTCACCATGGGATGGGGCAGGGGGAACCATGGGTCACCATGGGATGGGGCAGGGGGAACCATGGGGTCACCGTGGGATGGGGCAGGGGGAACCATGGGGTCACCATGGGATGGGGCAGGGGGAACCATGGGTCACCATGGGATGGGGCAGGGGGAACCATGGGATGGGGCAAAGGATCACCAACAACATCTTAGTGAGTGGCAAAGACACGTAGAGACGTGGGGCTGTAAGTTCACTCAAAGTGGCTTACTTTCGAAGGCTTGGTCTCTGGGAAGGGAATGGTATTCTCCCATGTGTCAGACATGACACACATAGCTCACATGGCTGTTCTACAGTACCTTTATGGGACTCTATATATCTACCTAGAGACAGAGCATCCTTGGATGCCCCAGTTCAACGTCGTGATGCCTGAGTATGGTGGACTACTTCAGTAGCTCACTTGTCAGCGTTGCTTGAAGTACGTCGTAGTCGCTTCACACAATATGTAACATTTAAAAAGTGTCTTCGAGGTCATTAACCGTTGCTTTCGCTCACTTCACTTGAATGTCTAACAGCATATTGAGGTCCTGCCTTTGCAAATACATACAAATACACGCCTTCCTCACTACACATACAAATACGGCTCGCTATGAAGAGGAGTTAAGACAATTCTGCCTCATCTCCATACACCCAATGAAATACACGTCAGTGCCAGTGTTTCTCATGAGTGTGTCTGTGTGTGTGTGAGTGTGTGTGTGTGTGTGTGTGTGTGTGTGTGTGTGTGTGTGTGTGAGAGAGAGAGAGAGAGAGAGAGAGAGAGAGAGAGAGTGGGAGGGTGAGAGATTTTTCCCTGACACAGCGCATGGACAGAGATTGATTTTTCCGTGCCTGTGTGCGATGTCTTGGCATGGGGCCTGTTCAGGGAATTATACACTCTGAAATGTCTCTGGGTTGCCCAGGGCACACCTGCTCACCGGAACTCCGCCTGCAGAGAGAGAGGGATGGAGAGAGGGAGAGAGAGGGGGAGAGGGATGGAGGGAGAGAGAGGGGGAGAAGGATGGAGAGAGAGCAGGAGAGAGGGATGGAGAGAGAGAGACGGAGGGAGAGAGGGAGGCAGGGTGTGTGTATGTGTATGTGTGTGTGTTTATAACATATTGCACATTATGTGTGTCTGTGGGTCATCTATCTCATGCTAAAGAATACAAGGAAGGCAGGGTGAGGTTTACTCAATGTTATATTATTCTGATAATAAAGAACGGGTGTTTAACAGCCAGTCCTCTAGTCCTAGTCCCAGTTCACTCTTCCTCTTCCTCTTCCAGGACAGGCCCTCTAGCAGGTGGCAGCCTGGGTCCGCCCCCCTCTTCTCCTCTTCCTGGAGACCGTTGGCGGGGGCTCAGAGGCTAAATCTCTGTCCTCTGCGCTCTTCCTCCGTTTCTTTGAGGACGCGCCCTCTTGCCGGAAGCTTCCGGAGCGACACCGACAATGCCCAATGCTCCCTGGTCCTCTTTGCCACACCTTGAAGCAAAACCATTTCCAAATGATATTCTCCAGTGCATTTCATACACTTTACAGCAAAAAGGGTCAAGAAAAAAAAGAAATAGCCATCATTTATTAAAAAATAAATAAATAACAACATCAATGCAACAGTGAATATAGAGACATGCCATTATAACTCACCTCTTATGTGTGTGTTAGACGGGGTTCTCTCTGTCTGGGTGCTGCCCTGGTGGTTCTCTGGGTCTAATGCCCGGGGCCTCTCTGTGGGCATCCATGGCACCCCAGGGGCGAGGGCACGGTCAGGCCGCCTTCCTCCCTCATGTCCAGGAGTCTGGGTCCTCCCCTTCTGTCCCCTCAGCTCCAGACCCTCAGGGTGTGTAGCGGAGACCACTACTTAGCCCATCAGAGAGTCATCATCCCTGTGTCCTCCCAGCATCTTCATCCCATCCCTCACCTCCTCCTCCTCCTCCCTCTCCTTCCTCACCTGGGCTCCTTCATGGTGGTCAGAGGGTCCTTCAGAGGGGGGGGGGGGGACACTGCTTGTCCCTCAGCCCTGAAGTCTGCCTCCCTCCCCAGGCGGGATCCATGGTGGAGCTCTTGGGTGATGAAGTCAGTAGGGTTAAAGAAGGAGGTCTGGGGACTAAGGTGGGGTCCTCTTCCTTAGACTCTTCCTGAGACTCAGTCTGGGTCAGACTCGTATCCAGAGTCACATTCAGAGTCATAGTCCATTCGTGGCATTTTGGTAATCCAATAATCTCAAGTATCACAAAAACTATCTTAGTAGTTGCTGGTGTTTATGAAGGCAATATGTAATACGTAGCTGTAGAGTGTTACAGATTCTAGAATGTTCCTGATTATAACCATGGCAATCCAAACAGAAGCTCATTGTGATGCTGATGGTGTCATCGTTGGTCTGTGACATGTTCTTAGGTGCTGACTCTGGGTTACCATAACAACTGGAGCATGAGAAATGAGAAAGTGCAGTGAAATGTTATTTTCATTTGTCTTATTTCACCTTTATTTCTACACCATTTTGGTTTATTTGATTATAAACCAACCTCTCAGAATTACTCCTAGGAATCACTCTAAAAGTGCAGATACAGTATTTAAAAAAAACCTCACAGCTTCTTACTCACGCTCTGAGCGAACAAATTTCTTCTTGATTTTACAACATCATATTAGGAGCCGCAAAATACATTTTTGTGGGGAAATCAAACATCTTCGGATTATGTGTCGTGCTGTAATTAATTAATGTTTGAGTTATTGTTTTGGCAATGGTAATTCATTTAAGTGGGCGAAATGACAAAAATGATGCCCAATCCAAACATGATCTTTTAAGGCCCTCTGTGTTGATAAATATTTGTAACATATCTCTCCTAGTCCCAAATGTGTGTGTATCGTGTGTGCAGCCATCTATCCATAACTCATAGCATACTCATAGCGAGTTAGGATGCCTCTTGAGGATTCCTAAATATTGACATTACATTTTTACATTTTTGGCATTTAGCAGACGCCTTTATCCAAAGTGACTTACAACAAATACATTTGTTTAAGTAAGTGAATAATCTATCCACCAGTCATAGCAGGAAAAAGTAATCTATCTATTTTATCTTTTTTATTTACAGTAGAGAAACTGCACAGGGAGGGGGTGGGGGGTAGAGGGTAAGTAGATGTCTCAGGAGGGACAGTTAAGGTGTAGCCTGTAGAGATGGGTCTTCAGTGTACGGCGGAAGATAGGGAGTGACTCTGCAGTCCTGAACTCTTTTGTCTGAAGATCATCATGTGTAGAAAACAACCAAATATCACTGTGAGTCTTACAATCTCACTGTGAATCTGAGGACTTATGAGCCGTTTCCTACCCTGAGAGAACTACCAGCCCTGATCTTACAGGTTTTTACACAACTTCTAGTCCACAAACATTACACAGGTGTGACATTAACTGCAGATTGGGTGACTGTTGGGAGCCGGTGTTACAAGGTCCTCCTCTATAAAGACACTCTCATCATTAGGAGGAGAGCCGTACTCTCCTCTGAGTGATATACCCTCTCTGCTGTCCTCCCCTGTCTTCTCCTGACATCCTCCTCACCCTGCAGGAATGGAGGCTATCCCTCCTAATACGGTCTGGGAAATTAGAGCATTGAACAATGCCTCATTAGCAAAGTGGGTTTGAGTTGGTGAGCTAATCCATTGCTGAGTCTTCAAGCACTAAGACTAAGACTGTGGTTGTGAAAGTGACTGAAAGCTCTCTATATATGTCCTGTTGGCACGCTCTACTCTACTTCTTTAGCAACATGCAGCTATTCATTATTGGTGTTTGACATAAAGGCACCGTTACAGTGGAGCACGCAATGTCAACAACTAACATAAAGAGTGGGAATTTTTCCCAGCAAAATAAAACGTCAAGTTTGTTAACGTAAACATGTTTGGTGTTGCTGGAAGAGACCAGTTTGAGGTTCCCCATGTCATAACTCAGCAGCAACGTTAACGGACCCGTCCAATTAAAACAGCCATTTAGAATTGTATTCCATTTGTACCATGGGAGACAGAATTAGCATCACCAACGTTTGAAAAATATGTACTGTGTATATATTATAACGCATAAGATAAAGCCATTTATTGATGCATTGTTGTTATACATAGTTGTTGTTGTAGTTGTTTCCTAGGGGATAGTGTGCACGTCAGAGCAGATAAAGTAGGCTTGGACTGGCCCTGTAAGACCCAGCCTCTGGCCCCAGCCCAGCCCTCTGACCCTCGTTAAAGGATCCAACCTGCACTCGTTCCACTAACAGTGCCTCGGCAGAGTCACGTGTTGCTGTTTATTCTTGGCGGTTCTTTCGTCTCCCCAGGATCGACATCTTCAAGTACGTGATCTACGGCGTGGCGGCCGCCTTCTTCGTCTACGGTATCCTGCTGATGGTGGAGGGCTTCTTCACCACGGGCGCCATCAGAGACCTGTACGGAGACTTCAAGATCACCGCCTGCGGACGCTGCGTCAGCGCCTGGGTAAGACCGCAGACACGGGGATCAGAAACCAGAACCAGAATCGGAAACAGAATCAGAAACAGAATGAGAAACAGAAACAGAATCAGAAACAGATGAATTGCCACGTAGATTTTCACATACAAGGTCCAACCCAGGGGGAAGGTAGTTGGGACTCAGGAAGTGCATGAGTGAGACCTTTGGGACACAGGTATGGAGGTGGGGGTGGGGGGGTTCCCGCTCTTTCTCTAGTACAGTACAACAACAGTATTAAATATTAATGAGTTGAAGAGCCCATCTGTACGCTTATATAACTAATGACTGTCCTCCTCTTCTTTCAAATTGGCTTTCTTCCCTCTCATCCCTCTCTCCCCCCTCTCCTTTTTTTATCACCTCTTGCCTCTCTCCCCTCCCCTCCCTCTCCCTCGCCCCTCTTTTTTACCTCCCCCACGGCTCCCTTCCCCTCCCCTCCCCTCCCCTCTCCTCCTCCTCTTCTTCATCACCAGTTCATCATGCTGACCTACATCTTCTTCCTGGCTTGGCTGGGTGTGACGGCCTTCACCTCCCTGCCAGTCTTCATGTACTTCAACATCTGGACCATCTGTCAGAACACCACCGTGGTCGAGGGCGCCAACCTCTGTCTGGACCTGCGCCAGTTTGGTAAGTGGCGTCCGCCTGGCCCGCCTGGCTTGCCAATATGCCACCATCGATTGCCGTGCTGGCAGTGTGCCCAGTCGTACCAATAGACTGCCATTGATACATGTCGTCACATTGGAGTGTATGCCCACCAATGAGTGACCGTTGAATACTAGCTGGTTGTTGTTGACATGCATTTGGATTTACTGTGTGTAGATGAAATATCTTAAACGACGAATAACTACAGTACGTGTTATGGCATGTGGACTGAGTAGCTCTCTCTCTCTCTCAATCTGTAGCTCTCTCTCTCTGTATCTCTTCCTCTCTCTGTATCTCATTCAAATGTGACTGACTTTTGGGATCCATTCCAGGGATGGTGACCATCGGGGAGGAGAAGAAGGTGTGCACAGGCTCTGAGAAGTTCTTCAAGATGTGTGAATCTAACGAGGTGAGAGGGGGGAAGGGAGAGGCTGGGTGGGAGGGAAGGCGGGAGGGAGTCAGGCCGGTAAGAGAAAGAGGGCAGCGAGATAGTGGAGAAAGAGGGGGTTGGGTGGAAAATAGGGGAGTGAAAGGGAGGAAAGCCGGGAGAGAGAGAGAGAGAAAAAAAAAAGGCGGGTGTGGCCAAGAAGCAGAAACAGGGGGAATAGAGAGGAGTGCAGAGAGAGGAGGGAGGAAGGAGGGCGGCAGTTATCTTGAGCGATCACTGTTGTCCTCATTCAATCTGATGCCCCTGTTATGACCTGGGAGGAAACCCTGTAGGGAATCACTTTTCAACCCCCATGAGGCTGTAGGGTTCTCAGCTTCGGAGAAGGTTCTTCATTGGTGACTGGCGGCTTGTGTCACTCTCCCGGCTCTGGGGTTAGGCACATCTCTCTCTCTGCCGAGACAGAGGGGAATAGATTTTTAAAATCATAAATGGTGCTACGGGAAGATTCATCCTATCATTGTTCATAATCTCAATGTGACCTGATCTTTTCAGCAGCTAGTGTAGACCACCTGGTTTATTAGGTATTAGATATTTTATTAGGTTGGACTTGTGCGTTTGAAATGTCCACCTCTCTCTATTATCCCTTGTAGGGGAATAAAGAGGAGATTGGTCTGTCTCGTCATTTAACCTTCGGTTGATCCTTTGGTCCTCCCTTTTATATGTCGTCATGCATGATAAACGAGGCTATATTGCACAGGTGGAGATCGTATTCCCTGATCTGTAGTTTATTCTCAAAGCAAGCATTTTGGGATTACTTTTTGTGGCAATTATCATAAACATTTCAAAGTTTCACAACGCTCGACAATGCGTAACATTGATTCTAATGATCTCATTTAGAACGCTAGTGTGGACATTGCAAAGAATATAGTTATATATAAAAAAATAAGAAAAGAACGAAGCGAAAGCTGTGTTTGGGATTGTCTTCCTTCTTTGTCACTGAACTAATAAAGTTGTGTTTGTCTTTCAGCTCGACCTGACCTTCCACCTGTTCATCTGTGCCCTGGCCGGGGCGGGGGCAGCTGTCATCGCCATGGTGAGAGGGGGCAGCTGTCATCGCCATTGTCTTTGCGTCTGATTGGTGGCCGGGGGTGTCCTCTGGTCGTTAACGCCCAATGATAGTATCTCTATTCTGCCTCTCCTCTCTGAACACATACTGTACAGAAAGGCAGCTTGTTATCTTGTTTTGGTAAACCAGAGATGATGCCTATCTTTGGGTCGTAATCAGCACTGTTTGCATGCATTGGGTGACTACAATAGAGAATCAATGGTCAATTCATTATAATTTGCTTTTACAATGGGGAGTCAAACACGCACACAATATTAGGTTCTGTTGTGAAGCGTCGTCAAGGCACAAACCCAATGTGAGGCGGGGTGGGAGCTGTATAGAGGAGAGTGAGAGGACCAGTGCTGGAAATGCACAGGCGCGTGGTTGCCTTGGAAACTGGGAGAGGGGGAGAGAAGAAAGGAGTGTGTTGAGAGCAGCTCGGAGTGACGGTGAGGAACCGTCTTCAGACCGGAGCGGCCGGAGTCAGGGAGGATGGGCGGCTCATTCACTCTCCTCTGTCTCCAGATGGTTTACACCAAAAATACCTTCAAAGACATGTAAAAAGAGGACTCTGCACACTGCAGTTTATGCTGCCAAAAACGTTTATCAACAATGTCGGTACCAAAATACAAAATCTCAAAAGAAAGAAAGAAAGAAAGAGAATGGCTATGGTATACTGATAGCAGTAGATAGTACAATTCTGTCCATAACGAACGACTCGCTTGTATCTCACAAAGATATAAGATAGACGTGGATCTGTAGAATGGTTTCCTCGAAGCAGACCATTATTATTTGATACAGCCAGACTTGTAATGTGCTAGACTAGGGCGCTGTGGCTGTGTTAAAAGAAGAGAATGAAAGAGAATGAAATGATAAACATTTTGGCGGGAGTGGCACTACTTCCTTGTAACAGAAAGCCTAGAGAGAGTCTCTGTTCTATATTGTGCTACACCCCCTATTGGTGGCTCAGGGTAAGACATAAGGTGTCACCAATTGGATTTTTGTGTTCTACGGTTTTAGAAATATGTTACAATTAATCACACTCTCAAATGGATTTCATCATCTCAAATGGATGTTGATATTTAAACATTTCACATGAAGTCAAGTCAATTGTTAAGGTTAAGCGGTAAAGTGCCTTGCTCAAAGGCACAACGGGAGTGGTAGACAACTTAGATATGACGCCAGCAACCCTCCCTGGGGTGGGGATCAAACCAGCGACCTACTGATTGCTCGCCGGCCTTTGTTGATATCACGATTAGTCAATTGACTCCAATGATTATATGAATACAGTGGTATGGTTGGCCGAAAGAGTGCATGTGTTTTTCCTTGTTTGTTTTTCTTTATTTAATTACATCATACCTTCCCAGACATTCCTCAGCTCCTCTGTAGCCCCCTAGTGGTGGTACTGCAAAACAATGTCAGAGAACTAGAATTGTTTACTTATCTTTCTCTCACTATCTGTTGTCTCCTCCTTACTCCTTCTGTCTTTATCTTTCTCTCTCTACGTCTGTCACTCCCCCTCCTCTTTCTTTCTCTCTCTCTCTCTCTCTCTCTCTCTCTCTCTCTCTCTCTCTCTCTCTCTCTCTCTCTCTCTCTGGCATGTTAACGGACAGACGGTGTCCATCATGGTCCTGACCCGTAACTATGTGGCCCTGACCTCCCAGGGCCTGGGCAAATACTGTACCCGCTTCTGACATTTGACCCAAGAACTGACTTCGCGCTATGCAGTCAGTCATGAAGAGGAGTCCCCCCCGTCTGCCGAGTCCCCCCAAACCCCGCCATTAGGACGACACATTCTACAGCTCTATCAGCCGTCCAACCCTGACGCTGTTAACTACAATTCCCCTGACGCTGTTAACTACAATTCCCGACACTGTTAACTACAATTCCCCTGATGCTGTTAACTACAAGTCACCTGACACTGTTAACTACAATTCCCCTGATGCTGTTTACTACAAGTCAGCTGACACTGTTCACCTGACGCTGATATGATAACTCCGCCCCCTGGCCAAGCCCCTAACAACAAGCTTACAAACACAGACACAGCGCTGCTCCAACTAAGATCGATAACTAATTCGTCCCCATGGGGGGGGGGTTCATTTGTTTTTATTTAACGCGCAACAACTTGATGCCACTGACCTCTCCCGGTGTGGTGTTTGTTTTTATCTGGGCTCTAATTGCGTACTAACTTGGGTGTCAGCCATTTTTCTCCAACTCTCCCCTCTGACAGGCTTGGTGAAGGCGATAACCTTGCACTAACCTCCCTCTAACCCGTGTGTCTCACCCTCCCATCCCCCTCCCCCCTTCCTTCTCCTCCCCCATAGGTCCACTATCTAATGGTGCTGTCGGCGAACTGGGCCTACGTCAAGGATGCGTGCCGGATGCAGAAGTATGAAGACATCAAGTCGAAGGAGGAGCAGGAGCTTCACGACATCCACTCTACTCGCTCTAAAGAGCGTCTGAACGCGTACACATAAAGTACACACGTCCTGTCCTGTCCTGTCCCCCGTTTTAAACATACACACACATCTCCATAAGCACACGCAACAACACACACACACACACACACACACAAACACACACACACATGCATAAGCTACAGTTCCTGATGTTTTCGTTTGCAAGGCACAAGGGGTAGCGGGGTGGGGGGGAGTGTTGTTGTGGATGGATTTGAATTGTCTTAGCTTACGGGTGTGACGCAGTATTTTGTACCAGGGGAGGCGGGGGGCAATATTGTGTGTAACCCCCCCCCCCCCCCCTCCGTTACAACTTCTCTGACTATCACCTCTTTCCTGTAATTGAGCTTTCTCTTTCCTGTTTCTCCTCTCTCCCTCTTCCTCTTTGTCTTCTTCCACTTCTCCCTCTCTCTATCTCTCTTTTACCTCTTCCTCTTTCTTTCTCCTCCTCAATCTCTTTATCTCCTTCATTGTATTGTGTATATTTGTTCAGAGACAGCACACCGTAGTAGCACATGGAGTGACTCACTGTCTTTATACAATGTGTCATTGCTTTGTATCATGTTGTCCTATATCTCCTTGACTATTCCATTTATTTATGTGTATTTTAGGAGGGCTTGGGTTGGGGGTATGGGTTTTGATCACTTTTTTTCACATAATATGTGTGTAATATATTTCTACGTTCTTAAACACTTGTCATTCAATGGGGCTCCAATCATGCATAGGTTTTTAACTTAGTTTTTTTCCACTTCTACTTACGAAGACCAAAATGTGACCAAACTTGTAATAATTTACAAGTAAATTGCATAGCTTCCGAAAGGTAAGCAAACCAATGGTAAAAAAAAAAAAAAAAAGATTAGATAATGTACAGATTCTTTTCCAGCAAATTCTTTATTGGTTGAGTGCCAGGGATTTCAAAAAGTACCTTAAAGTGACTTTTTACACATTGCTAATACTGTAGCTTGGTCTAACTGTCAGAAATGTAAGCTAGCTTTGTCAATTAGTACAGTCATTGAACGTGGAACATTGATCCTCTGTCAATAACAATGTTTTATCAAACTGTGAAAACAAACAGTCTCTTGAGTGATAAATAATCTGGAGGATGATAACGATGATGATGAGGATGAGGATGAGGAGGAAGAAGCTTGTGGTAGTGACATGAAATAGAAATGATTCAGATCGGTTGGCCTTCCAGGATTTGCCTTGGCGAGACTGTAGATAACCACTTTCTCATCCATTACAAGCCATAACTCACATGAAAATAACATGTTACTGGTTTATTTTAGTCTTTGTTTCAACTTTTTACAAGTTATCAGAAAAAATAGGAGATGTTTTTGCCAGTACTCTGCACTGTATATATATCTATATAAATATATACATATATGTGAAACACTTTGACTTCAGGTCTGTTCATGAGAGCTTAAAAGAACACATTTCAGTGGTAAAAGTTTGGTGATATTCTTGTAAACGTCCATTTCTGAAATATCAGTGAAATTCATATGGAACTAAATCGAGATGGCAAGCGGATGAGCGAGCTTTAGGTCCTTGTGGTCGTATTGCTCCACATGGGGAACAAGTTGAATATCACCTTGGAGCGATGACATAATAACTGTCTGTGAAGCTACTTATTAAAAGTAAATTCAATTTAATAAAAAAAAAAGAGAGAAAAAATAAGCAGACATATATTACTCTTGATTATGGACCAAACTCGATGTTTTGGATCTGTCTTGCCTATCTTCTAACGCTCTAGTTTTGCAGTACAGTATTTCATGATTTTGTTGCCTGACAATAGTTGTTTTGTCAGTGTTTCTAACAAAAAAATAACAAGATAGTTTTTTGTGCACTTATTAAACCATTGTGAGCTCTTTCTCGGTGTAAGTGCATTTGGATTCTGAGCTGAATCTCTGTACTGTTACTAGTCCTGCAGCATTTGGTTATAAACAGTAAAAAGAAAATGTAAAAAAAAAAAAAGTGTATTAGGTAAACGACCGTGAATCTCGTTGTTAATTGTGGCATGGTTATGCATTCAATGGTAATAGTTTTACTGTTTCAAAAAGTAATTTCCTCTCTTTTTATTTTATGTTAATTTTTACTTTTTACACTTGGACTGTCTTTAATGAGTCAACAGTTTTCTTCTATGTGCAGTATTACAGTTCCTACGCTAACAGTATTATGCTAACTAGCCTATTAGCTTGTAGTGTACCTGTATGATTTATGTCCCTCCTATAGTTTGTAATGATTTTCAAACCATGTCTTAAAACTGATACTTGTTATGGTGTTGCGTATTCAGTATTAACCCGACGATGCTTTCTGCTTTCTCCTTGTATTAGTCTTTTGTACTTACTTACACTAAGAATGCTGTGGGGAGCATGCAGCGTCTGGCCTGTAGAGGGAGCTATACAGGACTGTGGTGGAGAGTAGATGATGGGATAATTGACAGCATCAACCAGCCGGTGTCAATCATCCGATCATCTACTCTCCGTCCCAGTCCTGTAGCTCCCTCTACAGGCCAGGCGCCGCATGCTCCCCACAAATGCTTTGTAGCAGGCTGTAAAACGACTCTGTTTTGTACATACACGTGCCAACAGCTTGACAGTGGCTTTTTTTGAACTGTAGGAACAAACTTGCTTGCGTAAATAAAATTACACTTGTGTACTTGTTAATAATTAATTAAGTGTCGATTTCTTTCTTTCCCCTTGTACAGTGTGTCCGTATTGGACAGTGTCGTAAATAGGAGGTGTGGAATGTGCCCTACCTGAGACTTCTATGCCCCAAATGTCGCCCCTGGACTTACCTTCAGACACTCTTTATTCAGAATAAAGAGGATATTATTCGAGTCACCAGGGTTCGATTCCCATCTCTATTATGTGCGTTATGAATGCACCTATTACCATACAAAGATAGGATTTTTTTTTACATAATAAAGATTTGACATTTTGTCATTCTACACATGTTTGTGCAATGAATGTAAAAGGGCTGCTGAAAATACAAGATGACCTTCTGGCGAGATCCATGGGATTGGTAGGCCAGAGGTATGGATGATAAAAACAGCCTGAGGCAGAGCAAACGATATGCCATCACAACCAATTACTCATTCCGGACCGTTCTTAAAGGGCTAGTTCACTGTTCTTACACCTTATAGTCAGTTGGTTTCTTACACTAAAAGCAGTCCAGGAGAAACTAATCCATGGTTCAGAGTTGTTATAATAGCCACTACTAACTGAAATTAAATTTCTGACTTGGTTGGTCAATTACTTTGAAGAGTTTTGGCCACAAATATTAAACGTGTTCTAATTGCCCCCATCCCTCCCATGTCTTTTTTGTTAGCCATGGTTAATGTTAGCTGAAGTAAGCAGTGGCTATTTAAACATCTCTGAAGCATGGATTACAGTTTCTCCTTGCTCCTTCTAAGATTAGCCATCCCTTCATCCTGAAAACCTTTTACTCTTGGCATTTAAACTCCGCCTTAAACTCCGGTTAGCCTTTGTAAAGTCATGCCTCATTCCTTAGCATTTGGCCCAATCAATGACAGGGGTTTGACTTTCAGGCTGTGCGATAGCAGAGCAGGACTGATGACATTTACAAACACCAAAGGCTAGCCAGCCAGACACATGTTCAAGGCTTTTGATGAGCATCATGACGATGAACATGACGAGCACGTGTGTGTGTGTGTGTGTGTGTGTGTGTGTGTGTGTGTGCGCGTGCACGCGTGTGTGTGCATGTGTGTGTCTCTTTTTCATGTGAAAACAGTACGGTGGATTAAACAGTCCAGGCTGCCCTCTGGCAGTAGTGGACCAGTGGAGGTAGACATGGGAGTAGGGAGTGTGCTTCATAACGAGTCTGTTATCTGGCACTATCCCTACTGTATGTGATGGGAGAGTTTGAAAGGGCAGATTGTGACTCCCCCCAACGCCTAGTGTGACCCGGACATGGCCTTCTTAATCTGGTGCATCATCTGTCACTGTGAGCAGCTGAACCCTCGTTAATATCAGTGCAGCCTTGGGGGCATGCGTAGAGGACCATATGGTAGGCAGTGACATAGTAGTGTTATTCTATTAGAGGTCTTCAAAGAACATCTGGGAAGAGTGGTGTGCTGGAACTGAGCCCGATGTGAGGAGAGACTGTGGATGGATCCCATTTCCGTTGACCCTTTCTCCTGTTGCACGCACTTGTGCCGTTAAATCCACATACATTTAAAACCGTAGGATTGGTGTAAGCACAGTGTCTTACGCCAATCCATTGCCTTGTAATTCCATGGAGTGTACACGGCATGATGTATGTCACTCATCAGACACAATGTCACGGCTGGATCGATGATCATCAGTCTCATCAGCATCATTTGTATCAGCAGCACTCACTCAAACCACATATACTGCAATGGCCACATCATACGACACAACTCCACTGTGTCATCTTGATGGGTGTGGAGGTCAGAAGTCAAGTGCCTCCCCCCTGCTGTCCTCACCTCAGCATTGGCAACCTCCTGGGCTGCAGAGCAAGAGAGAGAGAGAGAGAGAGAGAGAGAGAGAGAGAGAGAGAGAGAGAGAGAGAGAGAGAGAGAGAGAAAGAGAGAGAGAGAGAGACCGAGAGATGGGGGTGGGGGGGATTCTATCCACAGAATTCTATCCACTCCAAATATCCCCTTCACCAAGTCAACAAGAGGCATCCCCCACAAAGGGTATCCCTCAATTCAGTGCAAATCATTCAACATGCCCGAACAGCCGTTAGTGGTTGCTGTTTCGTTGTTTCTGTGTACCCAGACAGGTATGAAACAGAGACCACTAACAGCAGTTCAGGCTATCCATTACTCAGTCCCCTTCGCTCAGGGTTCAGTTGCAGAAATGTCTTTGGTGCACACATATGCCCATGTCGCATGAGTTCTAATCTGGCCCATGCTCAACTGACATGCGTTCTCTCCCTTCGTCTCTTTTGTCATACGAAAAGAAATGTCCTTGGGCAAGACGATGAAACCCAAATTGCTCCCAATGAGCAGGCCGGTGCCTTGCATGGTAGCTTGCCGCCATTGGTATGTGAATGGGTTAATGAGAGGCCATTGTAAAGCGCTTTAAATGAAGAAATTGAGGTGGAATTTCTCACAATAAATTTGTGACACTTTTAATCCAAAGCGTTTTTTAATCCAAAATGACAGGGACATTCGCCCTGGAGTAACTGAGGGCTAAAAGCCTTTCTCAAGGGCACACTAGTGGAGATGGTGTTTCAGGTGCAGCCCCACTCATATTTTTCATTTTATTGGACAGATATAGTGAAGACAGACAGGAAAGTAAGGAGTAGAGGGCATGGGCCGGATTCGAACCCATGCCGATATGGGCATAATATATATATTGTAAACCACGGTGCTAGACCACTGGACCATCCTGTCCAACTTCACCCTCTGCACCATGGAGAGCATCCTCACCAACTGCATCACAGTGTGATATGACAACTGCAATGTGTCCGACCGGTGGTGGTGAAAACCGCCCAGTGTATCATTTGCACCAAACTCCCTTCCATCAAGTCCCTCCAGGCAACCCGGTGTTGACGGAGGGCGGGAAACATCATCAAGGACACCTCGCACCCCAACCACGGACTGTTTGACCCCCTAGCATCGAAAGGACTCAGGAAGTACTGGATCCTCAGGTCCCGTACCAGCAGGCAGTGCTTTTTCACAGAGCTATCACTCTGATGAACAATCCCCCCTCTCCACATATTGGTATGTGAATGGGTGAATGAGAGGCCATTGTAAAGCGTTTTAAAGGCGCTATATAAGTGCAGTCCATTTACAATTCCATTTACAGTGAAGCCGACACAGTATGTTGAGGTTTCAGTATGAAGGAAATTAAAAAAGGAGAAATTGAGATGAAATTTCTCATAACAGACGAGCTGTTAAATTTGTGACACTTTTAATCCAAAGCGTTTTTTTATTTTAAAAAATGGAAACTGGAGAAGGTAGCCTTACTTGAGGGCACAATAGTTGTGGTGTTTCAGGTGAGATTTGAACTCCGATCTATAGTACGACTCACTAACCACTAGACCACCAGTAACCCATGGGGCATTCCCACTCATATTTGTCATTTTATTGGCCAGATATAGTGAAGACAGACAGGAAAGTAAGGAGTAGAGGGCATGAGCTGGATTCGAACCCATACCGACATGGGCATAATGTGTCTACTGTAGACCGCGGTGCTAGACCACTGGACGATCCAAGGGCACATCCAAGCTCTCTCTCTACACCATTGAGAGCATCCTCACCAACTGCATCACAGTGTGATTATGACAACTGCAATGTGTCCGACCGGAAGGCCCTGCAACAGGTGGTGAAAACTGCCCAGCGTATAATTTGCACCAAACTCCCTTCCATCGAGTCCCTCCAGGCAACCCGGTGTTGACGGAGGGCGGGAAACATCATCAAGGACACCTCGCACCCTAACCACGGACTGCATTTCATTGTATAGTACTTGTACTCTGCGATGACAATAACATTTAATCTAATCTAATCATCTACTATAAACCTGAATTTGTGCTGTAATGTAAACTATCACCTCCAGACTCAGGCCCACTGAACGCAGCCCGGGATTGGGAAATGCGGGTAGACCTCAGCCAGAGGCTCACCTTCCCACCCGAAATTGCAGCGACCAACCTGCGCCCAGACCTAGTCCTCTGGTCCAAGTCCTGCCGGCGTGTCTTCATCGTAGAACTGACGGTCCCATGGGAGGAGGCCATCGATGAGGCATTCGAACGGAAGAGGCTGCGGTATGCCAACTTAGCAGTCGAAGCAGAGGGGCGGGGCTGGAACGTGAAGGTGTGGCCAGTGGAGGTGGGCTGCAGAGGCTTTGTAGCCAGCTCCACCACAAGGCTCCTGAGGGCAGTAGGGATCAGAGGACAGGCCCAACGGAAGGCAATCAGAGAACTGTCCACTGCAGCAGAACGGAGCAGTCACTGGCTGTGGCTGAAACGTAGGGACCCAACATGGGCTCCGAAATGACCACGTGGTGCCACCGTGCGACACACACCCAGGCCTGATCAGCCTGTGGTGGGCCAACCTCGGCAGAGGGTGTCTTGTGATAACTGGCCGAAACACCCAATGAGGTCGGGGACCACAACTGAAGATGTGTCGTACTGGTGGCACCACGTGATCATTGCCAAATTCCACTCCACCCAAGAGGACATCTCCAACTCCACTCAATTGTTGTGCTGAATATTTAGGGATTTTAACAACCAGTCCTATTAAGAATCCTATGGTGCATGTTATACTCCTCTTGAACAGAGGGTGGCAGTCACTCTCCATGTAAGTTTCCATACAAAAGTCTTTCCCTGAAAATGTATCTGAACTGAATTGGCAAGCTCATCGCAAACTCTTGATTAACAATTGATTGGTGATCGCTCCGGTGTAGAAAATGACATCCTCCAAGGCCATTCTTTCATCACAAGCGCTGATGAACAGAGCCCTCTAAAAAGGGAACCCATTAGGTATAATCAATCGCCCAGTCTCTTCACCGGCAGACAACACAATGTGTTGAGGATGTCATCCTTTCAAAGAGGATTTGACACCGTGGCCTTTTATCACAAGAGCGTGGCCTTTTTGATTGGTCGGTTTGGTAGCAGCCAGGGGATGTGATGTCGTGTCACTGTGAGTGTTAATGACAAGTAGATGATCTGGGTCGTTATGCCCAGGCCCGTGCCACTGCAGATGCTCCTAGATCATTAGCAAGGCAACAAAGCAGGACAGAGGAGAAGCAGGTGTGTGTGTGTGTGTGTGTGTGTGTGTGTGTGTGTGTGTGTATGTGTGTGTGTGTGTGTGCGTGTGTCTATCTATGGGGGAGGCTGGTGGAGGTAGAAATCGGAGGACGGACTCATTGTATTGAATGCATGGAACAGAAAGAGGCATGGTACGTGTGTTTGATACCGTTCCTCATTCCTGGTAGTGGAACTACAGAGCAGCAGTAGAACTAGTTAATTTACTGTGTTCAGATGCAACATCAGAGGTAAAGTCGTGAGAGTAACGACACGGTAGGATTGAACAAGCAGCAACGAGGTCTCAAGGGAGACCGATCCAAAGCAACTCGAGACCTGAAATAGCGGAAGACTGATTATTTATATGCCGTGACAGACTGTAGCAGTGTGTCTCAATTATTCACTGACGGAAGTGAAAGATGAAATTATTTGTCAAATAATGATTCAAATAACTAACAAATAACATATGGCAACATCAGTGGTATGATGAACCACCCCTACAGTATGCCATGCCCAACCTGACAGTACCTGACACCTGAAAACTGAAGACAGCTCTCCCAAGCTAGACTTTGGCTCAGCAGGCTATCATAGTGTTGTGGTGCGCATAGTCACTCCCAGGTACTGACCAAGTTGGTTCACACAGTCAAAATGTCCTTCTTTGTGGCCTGGGGTGGTCCAGTGGTCTAGCACCGTGGTCTGCAGTGCTCAAATACGCCCATGATGGCATGGGTTTGAATCCAGCCCATGTCCTTCTGACGTGCTCACTCTCTCACCCTCAATTTCCTGTCTGTCTTCACTGTGTCTGTCCAATAAAAATGAAAAATATGAGTGGGATTGCCCGACTCAGAAAAATAACAAATGTCCTTCTTTTCTCCACACTCCTCTGTAGTAAAAGCCCTGAGGTGTTGTTTTGAATTTATTTAGCCCCTCCAGCAGGTGGGACTTCAGGTCACAGTACATTAGGCTGCTGACGGTGCTTCGGTTCTGACAGGTGTGACAGCCTGAGGGAAGGAGAAGCCCTAAACAGAGAGAGTTTGGAGCTGAAAGATGCTTTGAGGTCACACAGGAAGTGCTATATCAGATCATTTTAGTTTTTCCACCTAGTTGGTTTGAATGAGTTCAGTCACTTTAGAGAGAGAGAGGGAGAGATGGGAGATGAGCCAGGGAACATTTGAATTTAATTTAGGACTGGCTGGTGTTCATGTGCGGTGCACAGGGGAGAGAGTTTGGGCACTTAAGATGGAGAGAATGTCTCCCCTTGAATAAACTCACACCCCAGTGCCTACTGCTAACCTCCTGCTAGTAACCAGAGGAGACAGGAGAACAGCTTTAGAATCAGAGTCAGAATCAGAATTATTTTATTTTTACATTGTATATTTGCACATACAGGACATTGACATGGTAAGGTTGGTGCAGAGGACATAAAAAACAACAATATTTAAGCAAACATTTGTTTTAGAAGAGAACAACAACAAAATAAGAACAATAAATTATGTAGACTGTGGGAAGCTAAGAGGCAATGAGGCTGGGAGGGGGGGGGGGTAGTGGAAGTCCCAGTCAGTGTCTTCACGTCCTCAAAAAAGGTCATGAATTGCAAACATGTTTGCTGAATTATTTTTGGGTTTGTTTCTTCATGCAGCTTGTTTATGGGGTTGTTCAATCGTTCATTTGTTAATCCATGCATGCATGCATCCTTCCCTCCATCCATCCATTCATTCACCCAATCATTCATTAATATATGTGACACAGTCTGGTGAAAGGGGTAACAAGTCGGCAGCCGATTTAATGTTCTGACTTTTATTCAGAAACATTTAAATACATTTCAGTGTAGTTGAAAATCAACGACACACTCGCTAGTCAACTAACACAGCTTGTTGTGTGAGCCTGCTAACAATGTAAAGTAGTGTTATAGTTAAGGTAGCAGTGGGGATTACTCACCGAATCCACTGCATTGCAATGTTTCGGCTTGATTAGCGAGTGTGTGTTGTGATTTTCAACAACGTTGAAATGTATTTCCGTGTTTCAAAATAAAAGTCAGAACAGTTTCATTCATTCAATCGTTCATATCTTTATTTATAGTCACCACCACATAGTACCCACTATAAGTAAAGATTCATTCAGATTGCACATTTTCGATAGGTAAGGTCACAGTGCTGGTCTTTGAACATGTCACAATAAATCAACTGTCAAACCTCACTGTCTCTGTCCGTCACGCAGGCACCCAGAAACAACTCTGAGCAGGATGAAATCCTCTGTCCTGGCCTTGTCTCAGCTTCGACTGGCACCCCAGGACCATTAGCATACACAAACACACAGGTGCCACAGCGATAACGCAGGCTTTGCCCGAAATTGAGTAATGGCTTCCATCCGAAGCCATCATAAACCTCTCTCACCACATTGACACCCTCATCGTTCACAGGGAACATGTGTGGCAGGCTCGTCGTGAGACTGTCTGGGAACAATGAATCTAGAAAGTTCTTTCTTCTTCGATTTCCAATAGGTCCTCAAACCACGCAGACGGCAATGGCTGTTAGAGGACGGACACGTCGAAGTCTGACGTCACTCGACTTGTTTCAACAGTAGTCGCTTGTATCACTAATCCACCAATGACACTTCCTCGTGGCGATTTCGGTATGTCTGCCCACAGAACGTGCTCATTGTTCGTTCTCAACTAGAACAACACGAGAAATGTTCGATTCTGAAGCAGTCCTATGCCTGTTGTTCGAAATATTGAGTCTTCTATTAAACCACCAAAGGCCTGTAGTCTATGCAGCATGCCCACCTGATCCATTTACATTTACATTTTCTGACGCCTTTATCCTAAGCAACTTACAACAAAGACACATTTGTCTAAGTCAGTGAATCATCTATCCATCAGTCATGGCAAGAAAAAGTTAATGTTTTATTTACAGTAGAGAAACTGTACAGGGGGGTAGAGGGGATGGAGAGGTCTCAGGAGGGACAGTTAGGTGTAGCCTGAAGAGATGGGTCTTCAGTCTACTTGCGGAAGATAGGTAGTGACTCTGCAGTCCTGACAGCAGCGGGGCGCCAAGACATTGACAAGCTGATCCCTTGACTGAGTGGAGGAGACATGGTTCCTCCCCTCAGCATTCAATTATGGCTGTATGTCGTAACGAATAAAATGTCTCATCCAATGTGTTTGATGACAGATGCAGATGACGGTAGAGGACACAAGGATCCATGGAAATACTTTTGAGATCCAGTACCAAGTAAAGTGCAGTTTAAAGAGTAATAGGAGTCATTTTGCTTTGGTGTTGGAGTATTGTGTTTGGATGCAGTGGGTTGTGTTTGAGTCTTCTTCTACAGTGTCTCTCCTATCGGAGTTCACATACAGAACACACTGTTGTGCACCTCGCCTGGTCTAGTGGGTAGTGTGTTGGACTGGTGATCAGAAGGTTGTGAGATCAAATCCCACCTGAAACACCTTAAGTAAGACACTTAGTCGTCCTGGGGGAATCGCCCTGTAATTGATTAAAAGTTTCGAACATTTTAAAATAAAAAACATAGTGTGGATCTTCATCCTGTGTCCTTCCACTGGCAAATTGATTAAATTCATTAGGGTTAAATTCATTAAATAGAAAGCCTCGTTCAGGCAACTCTCTGGGATTCAAGCCTCAAGTGATTCCTCGAATGAGAATCAGGCTTGTGTCATCAACGTTCACGCAATCCCCAATCGGAAATTCTCAATTTGGGCGCGTGCCCACATGTAGAACGAGCCCAGAAGATCCGATTGTCGAAAAGAAGATACTAGAATGGAAAGTGATAGCACAGCACTCGTACTAATTGATCTTTATGAAGACGGAAAATAAGATGTGGTGATATCAGCAGCAGGCAGTAAGTTACCAGATCACTATGTTGGCAGAGAGGTATCAGCAGCAGCCATCAGCGCATAGTCTTATTTTTAAGACGGGGGTTCGAATCCCGCTTCTGACATACACTTTTTACTGCATTTCGTTGTCTGATGCTTGTACTCTTCAATAAATTGAATCTAATAAAAAAAATGGACTACTCTCTTCAGGCCCTGACTGGTCTGAGTGATGATAGTGAAGCCCCTAATTGTTGCATTGTGTTCCCCGCTGAGCAAAAAGTGACCTTGAGGAGGAGAAGGAAGAGTGCTTGCTTTCCAGGGGACGAGGACTTAGCCAGGAGGCAAATGGTTTTACTGGAGCCACGACAGGAAGCGCATCCCCCCTGTGAAGCGTGTCTGCAGGGAATCAAGGGGAACACAGGGGAATGCATCACCTCCCAGACATAATCCACTTACATGATGGGTATTTGTCAGCTCCTTATTTCAAAACACACACACACACACACACTCGCGTGCGCACACACACACTCGCGTGCGCACACACACACACGCATACGCACACACACACACGCACACGCACACGCACACGCACACACACACACACAGTTTTATACCCATGCAGACACACACAGGCACACACACACAAGCGCGCACATACACACACACACACACACACACACACACACACACACACACACTTCCGCCTGAGAGAACCTCCTCCTGTCCCTAGTCCCCCACTCCCACTCCTCCCTTCTCCTAATTTTGTCACTTTTCAATCTCTCTCTCTCTCTCTCTCCCTCTCTCTCTCTCTCTCTCTCTCTCTCTCTCTCTCTCTCTCTCTCTCTCTCTCTCTCTCTCTCTCTCTCTCTCTCTCTCTCTCTCTCTCTCTCTCTCTCTCTCTCTCTCCCTCCCCAGACAGACCCACCACTCAGTAATCAGCCTGGGGTTTATCTGTTATGCGAAACGCATCACATACGTCTGATTCCTGCACCTCATCCTCTTATCTGGCTGGCTCTGTCATGAATTATGCAGAGGTGGCGATATTCCCGTCATATCATAAACACATTCTGAACCCTCTCAGCCACACACACTGACTGTTTGTTATCCACTTGGAGTGAATGAGGGGATGATAACATTAGCATAAAGATGCGTCGACACACACACACACACACACACGCACACGCACACGCACACGCACACACACACGCACACACACACACACACACAAATACACACACACACACACACAAATACACACACACACACAGAAACACACACATACACACACACATACACACACACATACAAACACATATATACACACACACACACACACACACACACACAGCCACACAGTACGATAAAAACAAAGAGCTGTGAAAGGAGCTCTCGACATTGCCGGCGGCGGCAGAACTGAAGCTGTGGCGTCGCCAGAGAAGCTTGTTCCTTCCTGGAGTCTCGGCAAACGTGGATAATCAAGTCAGGGCCCGTGACAGGAAGGTAAGCAGCCACCTCAGACATCGCTGCCGCACAGAAATTAAAGTTGCCTCACTGAGACGGTTCAAATGAAGGGTTTGTACGCCGACCATCCTTACCGCCACGAGGAACCCCAGAGGAATACCGTATATCCAACAAGTGCACTTTGTTGAGGAAGGACATTCTTCTTTAGCCACCATCACCATGATGTAATTACTACATGAGTCATTAAGCCACTGTGGCAGTTCATCAAGGGCGCCGGCGTGTGCATGCTGATGAGCGGGCCTCATTTACTCTCGCCTCGCTCCGTGTCCGTTATGATCACTCTCTGAACAGAAAACTGCAAGAGCAGTTTATGAATCATCCTTTTCCACCAACCTTTCCTAATACGTTACATGATGTCTGGAGGCCTTTATAGGAGGACTCCTAGCTGATGTCCTTCATGACACTGTGACATACTACTGTATACTATGCTGTACACATGCTGTTTTACAGTTGTATATAATCATGTTTGTCAAGCCCAGTTCAGTTGAATCTGTGTTTTCCCAGAGGGACATTTGGATGTAGTGGATAGTGAGTTGGACTGGTGATCAGAAGGTCAGAGCTCAAATCCCATCTGGGAACACCACCACTAGTGTGCTGTTGAGTAAGTCAATATTGCTTCAGGGAGACTGTCCCTGTAATCTCTAATTGTAAGTCACTTTGGATAAAAGCGTCTGCTAAATGGTAACCAAAAAATTGGTTTGAACTATAACATTCAATATAAGCATGACCCAAAGACAATAAAAAGGTTAAAAAAAGCAATTGTCAACAGCATCACATGAATACACAACAAACCACTACACCACAATGACACGGTCATAAAAAAGAACACTGAAACACTAATTTTATATGATTATTATTAGGGAGGTTGTTGTTTGGAACTTGGCCAGAGGTGGCAGATTTCCAACAAATGTACGCCTTGCTCCTTTAACCAGGCATGAGTGTTGACATTTCCGTTAACACGTCCAATGTGGCTAATTTAGATTAATTCCGTGGTCCGTGAACGTTCGGCCCTTAGGAAGCTGAAGCTAATTGGCTAACAGATGCCTTCAACATAATCTCAAGCCAATTAATTGTGAGAATGGAAAGCTGTTTGTAAATGTGATTCGATCCCCACTTCGGCTAATCTGCTATATTGGGGCTGTTGCATAAATACATGGATGGATTAGACATTGTAACACGTTTGTACTCAATTCTGTTTGAAAGTAGAAACTGAGTTGTTGGGTCTTGTATTTAGGTGAACACAAATGTTCTTAGTATCCTGATGAATGAGTTGTTTATCATGTGAATCCCTTTTTATATTTGAGGGAGAGAGAGAGAGAGATTGATTTATTGATAAAACAGTTGTGAGAATATTGTTTTTGAAAAAAATGTATTCCAAAAAATTATTTTGGACCAGACCATCTCAGAGTTGAAAACAATAGTTTTAAAAATGTTGCCTGTTTACGTGAATACAACATTAAACGTTTTATATTTTATGTAATCTGAACCTGACCATTCAATTCTACGACAAACCAGTTTTGATAAGTTATTGTCCAGAAGGACTGCTTTCAGAATATAGTTTTGTATCCATAGGACATAGGAATTCCTCACACAAATCTATCTTTGATTGAGCTCATAGATTATTTATCTTGGCTACCAGATGTGTGATTTTAAAGGCAGAGGGTGTGATTTTTGGAACACCTATTTGTGTAATGTCTGGAACACCTATTTGGAGAGATACTGTTCACCTTTTTGCACACCTTTTCAAAATGGGAACACCACATCTATAAAAGTGCTGAGCCAGGAGGGTGTAAAAGGCGCTGAGCGCCAGGAAATCAGAATAGATCAGTAAACCAAGGATGTTTATGCCTTCATGAATATAAATCTATGATAAACAAAATTGCTGTTAGGCAAACCCACATAAACTCCTGCGTTTTGTAATAAATTATTGCTCCATTAGCCTTAGGTTTTACCATGCATAAAACATAACATAATATGCATCCAGTTTTTCATTTTGTAGGATAATTGTCTTTTGGAAGGAAAATATCCACCATATCTCCCTGCGTACTTGGCAATGTGTCCGTTATTAGCTGAGCTGAACAGTGTGTGCTGTGTGTGTGTGTGTGTGTGTGTGTGTGTGTGTGTGTGTGTGTGTGTGTGTGTGTGTGTGTGTGTCCATGTGCGTGCCTGTGTGCATGTGCCTGTGTGTGTGTGCGCCTGTGTATGTGTGAGATAGAGTGTGTTTGAAGATGTTGGTTGGCACCAAAAGTTAATTACCAGACTGACCAATTTCCAGCTTCACATACTGGTGTCAGAGTTCATGATATGAATATTATTCCCATGTCGTACGTGATATATATTTTATTCACACCAACATGTTAGATGGGAAATGTCCTTATTCTTTTTATAACCATGGATGTTCTAACTTTGTTCTGAGAATATGAGTTGCTATGCAAGGTCGAAGTGTGTTGCTAGGGTGTTCTGCTTGACTTATGAGAGAGAGAGAGAGAGAGAGAGAGAGAGAGAGAGAGAGAGAGAGAGAGAGAGAGAGAGAGAGAGAGAGAGAGAGAGAGAGAGAGAGAGAGAGAGGGTGTTGCGGACCTCCTGAACTTTCTTATGTCACTGACGCCGTCATGGATTATCAGTCTAGGACAAGGCAAGCAACACTTTGTTTTTGTTGAGCGACAATACGTCAATCAACACATATTAAAAAGCATAAAACAGTCTTGGGAGCGATAGTGGGAGAGTGCGGATGCCACTAGAGGTAACAGATCCGATAAATAGA
>NC_137676.1:59247841-59272841 GCF_963989245.1 Nansenia antarctica
AGATATGCCAGATATGCCAGTGGTAACTACACAATTCCAAAAACCAAAGCAAATTCGAAACAATGTGCAGTGATGTATAGAGCTATGATGGAAGGGAACACTCAACCAGATCATGTCTCAAAAACCCAGAATAAAATAAAAAACAAAAAAGAAGTGAAATCATACACACTAGATTTGTGTAGTTACCACTGGCACTCCTAACTGAGCATTTTGAGTCTATTTTTGTTATTTATTGTTGTGTGTAGATGGTCCTTTTTTTGTTTTTGTGATGCTCACCAAAAACTGAGGCCATGAGCATTGACGACTTTAATTTGGTTTGTATTTTATTTTATTTTTTTTGTTATATCTTCTGTGACATTATGTTGAATAATTTCATTCGTTTTTATGATGATTTCTTGTATAATATGTTCTGTGTGGACCCCAGGAAGAGTAGCTGATACTTTGCATTAGCTAATGGGGATCCTAATAAATAAAATAAAATCAAAACACAGCTCTCGCATTTTTCAGGAGGCACTTTTCAAATTCATAGCATGCCTCTGTTCATTCAAACTCAGGATGACAAGGGAAGCGTATAAGAAGAAAAGCTGTGTCATACACACAAAGGCATACAAACAAAGGCACACACACACACATACACACACACCACTCCTCTCGCTGCTCCATTTCAATCCCCAAAACTCCCTGTCCGGAAACAAGCTGACGATGGTGGAGAACGACAGGAAGAGACATGCTGGAGATGGTATCTGTGATGACGGCGCTGTCTGCTATCCTGACTTCAACGATAACACACATTGAAACACTGCTGCGTCAGACCCATGGGGGAATACTTCACTTTTTGGTCTTTTGATCTTTTTTTTGTATATATCTTTGCATCACACAAGTTTAAGAATCTTCGCTATCAGAGTCAGGGACTTTGAAACCTTTGAAAGAAGATGAGAAAGAGGAGGGCATTCTAGAAATCACTTGCGAGAGCTGTGTGCTACTATGTGCTGTTTGTTATGTGATTCATGGTCTAGTTAACAAGAATGTTAGAATGTGTAGAGTTAAGGCCAGTTCAGATCAAAGATTCGCCATGAGACAAAACCTTTTTTAGAGTTGCAGAGAAACATTGCAGCGATCTGAATTACCCTGTTGCAGGCCGGCTGAAACAGTTGCCTGGCGTCTCAAAAGACCTACCGTGTCAAACCACCAAGTGCAGTTTTAGAAAGTAAGAATGTAGCTATTTCTCTTCAGCCAATCAGGGAACAGCACAGACCAGTAAGAATTTTTTTTTCATGTCTCAAAAAATTGTTTGGGAACTAGGCAAGCGAAATTGGTAAAAGCCGGTATATATTTTCAGTGAAAACACTGCCAGCAAGTCATCCATTTCTCTCTTTTTCTTGCCAGGTTAACACAACTTGCGTCGTTGTTATGGAAACGGTCACCTGTGTCTGGGTGTGTTTCGTTACTTTGATGTGAACTGCCCAGTTTTAAGAACGTTGCAAACCACAGTTAGAATGTGTAGAGTTAGAATGTCAAGAATTCTGACTTTGTTGGACCATTGAATGTGCAGCTGGAGGAGGCAGTGTGAGCTTTCAGACTTCCGTATTTAGTCTTTTCTTGGCTGTTTGTGTAGGAAAACCAAAAAAAAAGAAAAAGACAGAAACTCAGACGGGGGCTGGAGAGAGAACAAGTACAGGGCTATTAGACTGACAGCATGACTCTTTTGAACCCGGAGATTGTGTGTGTTTTTGTGAGTGCCAGATAGTGAAAGGGACAGCGCGACGGAAGAGGAACAGAGCACTGTTGCATCATCAGTCCCGGGGGAGAGCGGATGAATTCACAGTTAAAACAGCATGCATTATTTGGTATGTGCACAAACATAGAAGGAGAGAGAGAGAGAGAGAGAGAGAAAGAGAGAGAGAGAGAGATGAAGGATGGAGTGGGGGTTGGTGGGAGAGAGAGATAGGGAGTGAGGGCGATTGGAGAAAAAGAGAGAGAGAGAGAGAGACAGAGGTGGAGGGAGAGAGAGATGGGGAGTGAGAGGGAGAGCGGGTAGAAAGAGAGAGAGAAGTGAAGAGAGAGAGATGTGAAGAGAGAGAGAGAGCGGAAGATACAGAGAGAGGTGGAGGGAGGAAGAGAGAGAGAGAGGAAGATACAGAGAGAGGTGGAGGGAGGAAGAGAGAGAGTTCGCTGAAGCACGACGGTCAGACCTCGATTCCCAGACTTCCTTGTGCCCACACACACACACACACACACACACACACACACACACACACACACACACACACACACACACACACGCACACACACACACACACACACACACACACACACACACACACACATTTCTTTCCACTGATGTTCAACGTATTACTGAGTAAAGCAAACTGGAGCATCACTTCAGTTGAGGAAATACAGCAGCTTGGTGATGCTCTCTGCTCCTTCCACTGTTCATTGACGACAGTGCCTGCAGCTAACTCTGTTGCTGGTCTAAGTCTTTATTCTTGTTACTCAATTCCACTTAAACTACGACACCTAACAATGATTCTAAGACAGTGACAATGTTGAGGAGTAACCTCTGATGTCCTGCATTGTTGCAGGCAGAATTAATACTGTTGCGGATATTTACGGTATGAAAAACTAACTGTTTGGGGAGAAAATTATTCTGACAAAACAAAACAAAACAAAGACAAATATTATAAGATACAAAAGTAAAGGTGATACAGTTGACAAAGTGTAGGTCGTCTTTCTTAATGTTATTCTCCTCAACTTCTTCAAATGTTTCTCCGCACCCGCATGGCTTCCACTGTCTTTTATTGGAATCATAATCAGCTCTGATGTTGTTATTGTCCAATTTTCTCACAATCCCCTATGGTTTCCTCCTCCTATCCTATTATCACGCAGCAGGGTATTTCCTGGAAGTGCAAACTTCTGAGTCAGAACTGCAAAAGCAGTCTCCAATGAACCCTGCCGTTGAGAGAATGTCTAAGTCCCCGGTTCGTACACGATATTCCCTACTACACCTACACCGGCTCCCAACCCTTCACTGAAGAAGCCACCATTTATGAAACTTTAATGGAGCCATTTTACCCAACCACTTACTCGTTGTCAAGGGGGCCTCTATACCCAAGGCTGGGACTTGTAATAAAACAATAGTGAAATAAAGATGAAGAGAGACAGAGAGAGAGGGGGAGAGAGAGGGAGGGAGGGAGAGAGAGAGAGCGACAGAGAGAGAGTGAGGGAGAGAGGGGTGGAGAGAGAGAGAGAGAGGGAACGAGAGAGGGTGAGAGAGACAGGGAGAGAGAAGGAAAGAGAGAGAGAGAGAGTTCACAGAATGTTCGAGAGAAAGGGTACATCTGAATGAGCCTTGGGGGACTTAGTGTAAATGCTAGTTCAGTGTATCTGCATCTCTCTAGCTGGCCCCCAGCCTCTTCCCAGAAGCCACTGCAGGTCTGATATGATTAGACCAGTAAGACTGGCTATGGTCTATGGTTCTATGGTCTATGGTTCTATGGACTATAGTTCTATGGTCTATGGCTTGTTGTGGGTCTATGATGTATGGTTCTGTGGTCTATGGCTTGTTGGGGGTCTATGGTTCTATGGTCCATGGCTTTTGCAGGGGTTTAGTGTTAGTTCATATTGTTTGTATTGTATTTATTGTTTATGATGTTTAGATGTCCATCAGAAAGCAAGATGGAGTAATTATCTGATACCTATATCTAATTCTCTCAGATCTATAAGAGTGGTAATAGGGTGTGTGAGAGCTCGGGGTCTGAATATTCTTGATCTGAGATGGAAATAGCTTTTTATCTCCTACAGTGCCCTCATCCACAGTGATCTGGCGAGTGACTGAGTCACAGCTCCAATGATTGTCAGTGAACCATAAGAGGGAGCAGCAACTGTGGCTGACGAATGTCTCCCTTGCTAATAACTGTTGGTTGTTTCCCCTCATTCTGCTGAAGTAGAAGTACTCGACCAAAAGGAGGCCGATTCATAACGGCGATGGTTAAAAAACCATTTCACTAGCGGGGCAGAGGATTGAACGTGACAGTTAAGTGAGAGAGGGAGGGGATTGTCTCATTTTGCTCACTTCAATAGCCAAATGCACTTATCTTTTTCTCATTTCCCTGAAAACCGGAGGTTTTTGGCCTCGTTCAAGCAGCAAATGGCTCCTCATTCGCGTAGCTCCACAGTATCCCTGTGGTTCTCCTGCTCTCTTACAGATCCATTATGGAAATCAGGGAGGGAGAGCAGATTGTTTATTACGTATAATGATAAAGCCCCAAAATATGAAACCATCAAGCCTTCATAATGTCATGTTAACCAACCACTATGGGGCGATCATTCATATGCCTGTTCAAATAGGTTATTGTCCTCAGGCATGGAGAGAGACTACTAACCTGGGTTCTGCACAATGACTTTGGGGAAGTTGTTTTGTTGTTGGTGAAAGGTAGACCTATCATTACTGATATTAACTATCATGTATTTGGTAATGTAATGTAATGTTTCTGTAAAACCAGCTGTTTTAATAACAGAACTCATGACTAAGCCCTTTCAGAGAAACCTGTATTTTCGAACTTCCTTGCTTCTTAGAATAATTGCTTCTCAAAGGTGGCAAAATCACCTGCCTGACACCACAACTGATCCTGTTTAACACACAAAGATATTGCATTCATTATTAAAATGTCATGCAGGACGACGAGACATTTACATTTTTATTTTTGGCATTTAGCAGACACCATTTAGCACACACCAAAGCGACTTACAGCAAATACATTTGTCTAAGTAAGTGAATCATCTATCCATTAGTCATCGTAAGAAAAAGTAAGGGGCCATTGGCAGTTACCATGCTAGAAGGTCGAAGAATTATTATTATTTTTATTTTATTTTATTATTATTATTTACTCTACAGGGGGGTAGAGGGATGAAGAGGTCTCAGGAGGGACAGTTGTAGATGAAGCCTGAAGAGATGGAGGTCTTCAATCTATGGCGGAAGATAGGTAGTGACTCTGCAGTCCTGACAGCGGGGCAGTGAAAAGTTGTGGGCAGTGAAAAGTCGTGACCGAGTAGCACTACTGCTGCATCCACGTCACTATGTTGTAACTAGGACATAATGACGTCACGTTTTTGGTATGATATGAAAGTCTAAACCTATGTTCAGAAGCTGTCAGTGAAATATTAACAGTAGCCTAATTACATGGCTTTACATTTACAGGTTTGGCATTTAGCAGACGGCTTTATCCAAATCGACTTACAACAAATACACTTCTCTAAGTAAGTGAATCATCTATCCGTCAGTCATCAAATAAATCTATGCTAGGGCCATTGGCAGTCACAATGCTAGAGCAAGGGATTGGAGGCTTGATAATGGCCTCCCCTCAACTGGTTACAAACATGGAGAGTAGTAATCAGGCTTAGGGAAATATAAACTCAGGAAGGCACTGAGCCAAAGTTCCTAGTTCATCTCCATCCGTTCAGTTCAGTCTGCTGCCGATGCGATTTCCTTCGCAATGAAGTGGAAGGCTGCGGGGAGCAGGGCCGCTTTAAGGGGGGGCTAGCTGGGGCGGTGGCACAGGGCCTCGCGCTTTGGAGGGCCTCGCGTGAGGCAGGGTAAAATAAAACAATATATATAGATTTTTGTATTTTTTAATTTTTTTGGTACCCTGGCTGGCGAGGCCCTCCAAAGCGCCAGGCAAGGGACCATATTATTATTTTTGCCTTTAATACATTTCTAAATGTTCACACATGTGATAATCATAGTCAATCATATATCTAAAATCTAGCATACCTGTAGGACAGGGAGATTCTTAGCAACAGAAAAAAGTAATTTCCCCCTATGACACCTTACGTGAAACGTGAATTTTGGGCGCGCGTTGACATTTGTTGTGCATAGTGATTGCTTAGTGCAACGGACAGAATGCAGAGGGAACGAGACCGAGGAAGAAAATGTTAATCGGGTGCTGAAAAAATAAATACAAATAAAAGAAAGGAAGGCTTCAGGGCCTCGCTTAGAGGTTCGTTCGAAACATTTCTAAAAACAAGTGAGGCTCTCGTAGCACCGAAGAAGCTAACGTTACTGCTAGCACTAGCAATGCTAGTAGTAGCACGGCACAGCCCCCCCTGAGAGGCAAAGATGATGTCTCGGAGGTGGAGGAGGACAACAGCTACACCGGCAGCAGTGGGGCTGCCCAGCCCCAGGTGATGATGGTCAGGAGTGGCGAAGTAGAGGATACGGAGGCAGAAGATGAAGCTACTCAGAGCAGCAGCAGCAGGGCTGAGAGTGATGGAACGCAAGACGAGCCTACGGTGTCAGATATGTCATGTATGATGATCCTGGTAAATTGGCCGGTACATATGGACTCTACAGTTACAGAAGTGATCATTAGAAGAGGTCCCCCAAAGATGAAACCTGGATTTAGTTATCCTAAAAATAATGAGAACAGAAACTTTAGTGAAACTTTATTTCTCCGAAAACTACCAAATGGGGAAAAAATAGAAAGAAAGTGGCTTGTGTACTCTCAAAAACTATGTATTTTTGCTTTTGCTGTAAGCTTTTCAACATAAAGGATAGGCCTACATGGTGGTGAGTAACATCTCTATTCATGTCAATAATGGCTTGTGCGTATTTAATGTTGGGTATGATGACTGCTTTATCCTAAATCCTAATCCTTTACGAGTATAAAAGGTTTGAAATGAAACAAACATGGTTGTAAACTATCTAAATAAGTAGATATTCTATTGTCTATCAGCACAACATGTGAGCGCATTTCTTGCAATATATCGGTGCGTGCGTGTCGCGCGGTTATAATAGTAGCCTACATCATTATAAAAGGCCTCGCAAATCTGACTTCGCACAGGGCCTCTCATAATCTCCCAAGCGGCCCTGGCGGGGAGTGTCATGGATTGAAACCTGCCATGCTAAAATGTCAGTGGAGGCTGCTGGAGGTAGGAATCGGAGGAGGACAGGCTCATTATAATGCGTGAAAGGGATAAGGAATAGTATGCAACACGGCATGGAACATTTCTGATTCCGTTCCAGGCTAATCTTATGTTTATGTTGAAGGAGCGGATCCACAACGGCATAGAGAGAAGATAAACAGTGTTTGACAACCACTCCAACTGAGTCTCCCAAAAAAAAGGAAGAGCATTAATGAACCAATTTCACTGAAAAGCATTTTTGTTTTTTACTCATGAATTTCACAGCTGCACACATCAATCCGAGCTCTACTTAAAAATGTTTAATTATTCATGAACGATCCACATGCAGTGAGTAGTTTCAGTGAGTAGTTTCAGTGAGTAGTTTCAGAGGCTGGTGGGGGAGTGTGATAATGAGTCCAATAACTGAGTAGCATTTTTAATACACACATACAATTATGTAAGAGATTTCAGCATGTTAATTTGCACAATCCCACTGATAAGTGTGTGTGTGTGTGTGTGTGTGTGTGTGTGTGTGTGTGTGTGTGTGTGTGTGTGTGTGTGTGTGTGTGTGTGTGAGAGAGAGAGAGAGAGAGAGAGAGAGAGTCAGATAGAGAGTGAGAGAGAGAGAAAGAAAGAGAGAGAGACTCTCAATAAGATTCCATTAAGAGTACCCAATGTGCTATTATGCTTTCAGTTATAAGAAATCGTGAGAAGTTTACACATACACACACACACACACACACACACACACACACACACAGTACAATACCTGATGTCGATGACTTGAGTCTCCCCCATTAGAAACATACAAAATAAACAGACTGTAGTAAACAAATTGTTCATTAAATACCATCCCAACAATAGGATCTCATTCAACTGTAAACACACACACACACACACACACACACACAGAGAGAGAGAGACACACAGAGAAACACACAGAGAAACACACAGAGAAACACACAGAGACACAGAGAGAGACAGGCACAGAGAGGCCTGTACAGTATTTATACAGAGGGGAGGGTTGGTGAGGTGGTTCAGTCCCAGTGCGATAGTGCTGACAGGATCGCCTGTGGAGTTGGTGATTCATGCCTTGTCATTTGCCATTAAAATGTTTTGGGGGTTTTTGTGAACCTCTGCACAGTCTTACGAAAGCTGGCTGAAAGCCTGTCTGTTCTATGGACATTGTTTAAAAACACCTCGGAGCAGAAATCCTAGCTATGCTTTTTAGTGTGTCCTTTTTTATTTCGGGAGCATGCCACTTTTCTTCTTCCACCAAGTTTTGATGTACTTTCAGGCAAAAGCTTTCTCCATGGATATCAGGCTGGGCCTTTTTATTTGACTTGAAAGCATATATTTATTTATTTATTTTTTAAGAATGAGCATAACTCTTTTGAACAACTAATGTACTGGAGTACAGGGCATCTGGTAAAACAACACAACAATACCATGAATCAGTGTTCAAAATCAATGGCACACTCGCTAGTCAAGCCAAAATATTGCAATGCAATGGATTCAGTGAGTAATCCCCACTACTACCTAGTTAACTATAACCAGGGGTGCACATAACTTTTTGGGGCCAGTGCTCAGAGGAGCACCTAGGGATGCTGCTTGGTGCTCCCCGAGCTCGCGAGTCACGACCCGTCCCACAGGATGGATAAAAAAAGGATACATGGATAACTTATATTAGCAAAACGACATTTATTCATAAATAAAGATGAACGAACAAATGATTGTGTGCAAAACAAAAGAAAAAAATGCAAAATCAAATGACTGCTCTTTAAGCATGAAAGTCTGTCAGACTCCTTTAAACACAATGAAATCAACTGACATCTCTTTAAGCACTAACTGAATGTCTGTTCTTTAAACACAATGAAATCAACTGACATCTCTTTAAGCACTGCTCTGTTCTGTAAACACTGAAATCAACTTTTCAACAAAAAGTTACAGCCTAAGCATTTATTTATGCTACAAGCTTAATCATCATCATCACTGCCCTCTTGACTGCTGTAAGTTATCACTGTCCTCAATTTCAACCATGGTAGAGGATGTTGTAGGCTATCACTTTAAATAGCTCATTATTTTGATTGTGCAACAAAGTCTTTTTTTTTTTTCTAATAGAATTCCCAACCATATTCCCTGGGTCAGGGGTCTAGGTGCAATAATGAAGCTGTAAAACAAACGTCTGAACGTTTGAAAGCTTCAGAGAATAGAAACGTGAAGTTCCTTGGTGTTGTTTTTCCTTTTAGCGACTAGTCGTTCGGGACTGAATTGTCACGTGTCGGCGTGATAACCGTGCGATACGCGATACGCGGAATGAAAGTACAAGTTACGATACTTTCCGAATGTTTTCGTGAGGGGAGTCGCCGTGGTCGTTGTGATGGCGTTACGGGGCTTGCAGTGATGCAGCAGTCAGCAGTCAGCAGGTGGATTTTGAGGAAGTAAATTCCTCTCCCAGCGCTCCCAGCTGTTGGTGCGCAAGAGCGCGTTCATGCCGCTGATCTTCCGCGCAGCATGCATTTTGGCGACGCATGCGCACTGGCGCACCAGTTATGTGCACCCCTGACTATAACACTCCTGCTGTGTTAGTTGACTAGCGAGTGTGTCATTGATTTGCAACAACGTTGACATTTATTTACATTTTTCAGAATAAAAGTCTGAACAGTTGGTTGGTTGCCGACTTGTTCCCCCTTTCACCAGCTGCCGTCACATATGGCAGGGGAGGCTGGTGGAGGCAGAAATGTAATTTCCTCCCCAGCCGTTTTTATTATTAGGTTATTATTATCATCACACCCTGAAATAACAGAATTAAAGGGGTATCCTGCGATTCATCAGTCATGATCAAAGAGAGAGAGAGAGAGAGAGGGAGAGAGAGAGAGA
This sequence comes from Nansenia antarctica, assembly GCF_963989245.1. Taxonomy (NCBI): domain Eukaryota; kingdom Metazoa; phylum Chordata; class Actinopteri; order Argentiniformes; family Microstomatidae; genus Nansenia; species Nansenia antarctica. The sequence goes on from NC_137676.1 coordinate 59,257,622, forward strand.
GAGAGAGAGAGAGAGAGGGGGAGAGAGAGAGAGAGAGAGAGAGAGAGAGGGAGAGAGAGAGGGAGAGAGTGAGAGAGAGAGAGAGAGAGGGAGAGAGAGAGAGAGAGAGAGAGAGAGAGGGAGAGAGAGAGAGAGAGAGAGAGAGAGAGAGAGAGAGAGAGAGAGAGAGACAGAGAGAGAGAGAGAGAGAGAGAGACAGAGAGAGAGAGAGAGAGAGAGAGAGAGAGAGAGAGAGAGACAGAGAGAGAGAGGGAGAGAGAGAGAGAGAGAGAGAGAGAGGGAGAGAGAGAGAGGGAGAGAGAGAGAGAGAGAGGAGAGAGAGAGAGAGAGAGAGAGAGAGAGAGAGAGAGAGAGAGAGAGAGAGAGAGAGAGAGAGAGAGAGAGAGAGAGAGAGAGAGAGAGGGCAAATGTCTCTGTTTCTTTGTTTCTTGCTGTGAATCACAAACAGTTGGTAGTAGGATGTCAATGCCATCGTCCGCTGTTGTTGTGGTTGGCTCTACTGGGCTCGCTGACAGCAGAGTGGAACCCTGGAATCATCAGAACAGGATGTTTTTCCGTGTCATTGTTTTGTTGTTTTCATGCAGATTGGGGGGAAATCATGGCCCTGTTTCCCTAAAGCTCTCTCAGTCAAATTAAACCCATTGCAGGCTATGGAAGAATGATGATCTGTTACAAAGCTTTCAGGACACTTACCCTTGGTTGCATTGACTGCTTGTCTTGGATCAGGCTCATGGGGTCAACTGTAATATATCCAGCTAGGCTGTAATACATCCAGCCAGCGAGATAGAAATCAGAGGATGGGCTTTTTGTTTGTCATGCATGGAATGGAATAAGGAAATCATTTCTCATTCCGTTCCATGCATCACAATGAATCCATCTTCTGATTCCTACCTCCATTGGCTTCCCCGGGCTAGTGTGCTGTATCAGTTATCAGTCAAGGCCGTCACGTGTCACCCCCCCCCCCGAGAGGATGGCCAGTTAAATCCCCAGATGTAAGCGGGGTGCGGAATGCGGAAAGTACTGTTCCATATTTATCTCCCACAGCGTGACATGACTTATTAAATATGTATCCCGAGTGGGTTCTCGCATTCTTTTCCCCTGCCTCAATAACACAGAGTGGTTCACTTTTTCTTCCGCTTGAGATTGATCCTGGGTGACTGTTGAAGTTATTATCAGACCAATGGCCTTTTCTGAGAGAGTGAGTTCCATTAGGCCAGTGTGGATGTCTGCAGTAGCGTAAAGCTTTGGGAGTGAAGGACTGTGCGTCTCCTGGAGCTGACGTATCATTTTGTGTGGGAGGATTTACACCCAGACAGTGAGTTGATTTACAGGACATAACGTCGAATATTAGAAGAATCAGACCAATGGCCATTTCTGAGAGAGTGAATCCCATTAGGCCTGTGTGGATGTCTGTGTAGCGTAAGGCTTTGGGAGTGAAGGACTGTGTGTCTGGTGGAGCGGACGTGTCATTTGTGTGGGTGGATTTACACCCAGACAGTGAGTTGATTTACAGGAAGTTACGTAGTATTAGAAGAATTGGAGGTTCCTGCGTTCGGTGTCATGGGCGATGGAGGGCTTTTCCCAGACCGAGATTGAGCCTAGTCTTTCAGTCTATAAAGCATTTTTACTGAAGAGCCTCGACTGAAAGTGTGATTTACTTCAGTACTCTCTGGTGTAATAATGTCAGGTAAACCCAAGACCGGACATGGAATTTCAATCTATTGACCGTCTATGTCTTTTTTATGGTATGAAATGTTCAGTTATCAAAGAGCCTTTAGAAAAGGAGCACTGACAGATATCAGTTAAGAGCTATTCATCTCCTTTACCTCCTCTCTGTGTGTGACTGAGATAAAAAATTCCCTTTGAACAGACCGCGAAGGACAGTCGCTTTCAGGGCCTTTCGATTCCTTGTCAGGCGTGTAAAGAGGTCCGCTCTCGGAGGGAGAGGCACCTGGTTATCTTCTCTCGGAGGCAGAGGCAGCATTGTACCTGGTTATTTGTTATTGACAAGGAGACGTTCCTCCCACTCCATGGCGTTTTCCTCCCCATGAATTGTGAATCTGAACTCGCGTTCGGAGTGTTGTATTGCCTGGGAATGCCCTTAGTGAGGGTAATCCAACCACCACAAAATGTATAGTGACACGGGCACGCTAGCGTTCAATGCTGAGAAGTTCAACCCCCGTCCTGAGAGCTTGTTAATAGCTCTGTAGAGCACAGGTTAACACACCCTGGAGGCTTTGGGATGCAATGCTGATCGTGAATCATGACAATCGCTAGCTAACCCCTTTGCCTATTATGGTCATGCTGATTTGTTCTTTAAGCGCTTTGGGAAACTAATAAATGAATAAATAAATCAATGAATTAATTGATGTCAAGGCTGGTGTGTAAAGAGCCTGTCTCGTTGTTGACACAGAGGTGTTAAACTGTGATTGGCCTCTATCACCCCAGCGTGGCTGCTTAATGCAGCCCTTGGGACCACCAAATCAATCAGGAGACTCCATGTATTGATCATTGCGGAGGCTGGTGGAGGTAGAAATCAGAGGACGGGTGAATTGTTATGCATGAGATGGAATGAGGGAACCATGTGTTTGACACCTTTGAAAGTGTGAACACTTTGAAGGTTTTTTTTCCTCTGTTAGTTGATTTGAGGTGTACCAACATTCAAATAGGCATGTCTTCTTCAACTTTCAGATTTCAATGTACGACACGTCATTTGAAAGCTTACAATCTGCACTTTCATAATCTGTAAACAACTGAAAAATGACCTTGCCCTACTTGGGAACTTTTTCACCAGACCCTGTCACATTTCTCATTCCATTTCATGCATTACGCGCAATGAGCCCGTCCTCCGATTCCTACCTCCACCAGCCTCCACCAGCCTCCCCTGGTTGATCCCAATGCTGCTGTGGTACACTATGGAACATAATAAGTAGAGAAAGGGCTGTCGTCATGGGATACACAAATGGAAATAACCCCCTAGCCATATGAATACATTTAGTATGTTAACAACAGAAGACTTAAATTAATCATTTACTGGAAAGGTTGAAAGAACCAAGAGCAATTTACATAATGTATTAATCAACCTCTTAGTTGAAGTCACCAGTAATTGAGTTACCGCTTCTTTTTCTTTTTTTTCTTTTTCTTTTAAGTGTGGTGTTGGCCCTCGGCCAAGGCCTTGATCACCAGGAGGCCTTGATCATCGCCATGGAGATCAGTTCTGTTTTCATGTCTTCAACATCACCCACCCAGTCTTCTTCCCCTCCCTCCCTCCCTCCCTCCCTCTCCATCCTTCCACCTGCCCACTACCCAGTCTCCTTAATCTTCTCCCCCTCTTCATCTGTCCCCCTTGCCCTACCTCCCTCTCTCCATCTGTCCCTCCCTCTCTATCCCTCCATCGGTCTCCTACCGCTCCCTCCCTCCCACTACCTAGTCGGCATTATTATTTAACCTTTAAACCAGGAAACGTCTCACTGAGATTAAAAATCTCTTTTACAAGAGGGTTGCAGACATAAAGGCAACATATACCAATTTACAATGAAAATAAGGAATAAATTACAGAATCATAAAATATAAATATCAATATTCGTCACAAGTCATCAACATCAGGGGTCAAACAGGTGCAATATGATGAGCCAGATGCGTCTGCCTCCAAGTCATTTTGAATTACTTAACATGCATCCAGTGAGACCAGCTCCCAAAGATTCAAGTAATTTTGCAACTGATTCCAACCAGAGAACTATCCACCCATCCACCCATCCCCCTCTCCTTTCTCTCTTCCCTCCCTTCCCCTCCATTGCCTCTGTTAAGACGGATCCTCCACTCTCATCCCAACTGCCCTCATCTCAACAACGTCCAGCCTCTATATACAGTACATCCATAGTGAATGTAGAAACTAGAGCGATCCGGAGAGAGACACTGGTTGCTGCTCCTGAACTGTATCGTTTATTAGGAAGCGGTTTGATCCAAACTGGGACTTCATATTTCGCTATACTGTACATCCAGTAACATCACTTTTTTTTTTCCTCCCCCACCCACCCATGTTGTTTTTCCCAAAATATGCTTCAGTGGGAGAAAAAAAACGCAGCAGTAACTAGGCTCTCTCCGACTCATTAAAGAGTCCTTGTCCTTCGCCTGACTCTCATCCGATGAGGTCACAGGAAAGTGAATCCCGGCGCAGGGTTTTGACAAGCGTGTCTCAGCGAATCAGTGGTTTCACCTGAGCTGACCCCCCATGTACCGACGTTAGCATGACACAGCCGGTTTTCTGAAAGGGGTCAGTGAGAGGTCTAATACGCCCCCCCCCCCACTCCCTAGGGAGAAAGAGAGGAAGAGGGAGGGAAGGGGAGAAAGCAAGAGAGAGGGAGGGGGAGAAAGAGAGGGAGAGTTTCTCTGTGCCGTTCCAAGCACAGCAGGCCCTGCCACAAAGGCAGCGAGTCTCCATAGACACCTTTATCCAAAGCGACTCACGAACGAATACATTTGTCTAAGTAAATGACTCATCTATCCATCAGTCATCGCAAGAAAAGTAATCTCTGCTCGGGCCAGGGGCCATTGGCAGTCATAATGCTTTTTCTTTGTTGTTTTAATATACAGTAGAGAATCTGAACAGGGGGATGGAGAGGTTTCAGGAGGGACAGTTAAGGTGTAGCCTGAAGAGATGGGTCTTCAGTCAGAGGGTACAGAGATAGGGTACTAGCAGGGAGAGGCCCAGAGGATGACCTACCCAGAGATTAGAGTGCTGTGTCAACAGAGAGAGGCAGACAGAGAACAGCAGGAGGTCCAAGCACATGGCTGTGATTTGTTTCATGAACACAAGAGCACTGAGTGAGAGTTTCTCCCAAAATAATCTACTTTTCTCAGCTCATTCCGTTGCTCTCCTCTTCTCATCAGATTCCGCCTCAGAAATTAGAGATGGCGTTTGACTTTGTTTCATTCCAAATTGCCTTTGTGTGTACGACACAGCTTCTCTTCTTGTATGCTGCCCATGTCACCCTGGGTTTTAAAGAACAGAGGCGTGTCGTGTATTTGAAAAGTGCATCCCTGCAAATGCAAGAGCTGTGTTACAAAAGCCATGAGCTAAATTACTCATGAAGAAGACTGTGAAGAGATTTTGGTTTTTGGTTGTTGGTGTGTGTGTGTGTGTGTGTGTGTGTGTGTGTGTGTGTGTGTGTGTGTGTGTCTGTGTGTGTGTGTGTGTGTGTGTGTGTGCGTGTGTGTGAGAGTGAGAGTGAGATTGAGAGAGAGAGAGAGAGAGAGAGAGCGAGGGTGGGGGGCGATAAAAGGATGATTAAGCAATATCACACGAGAGGGAGTGTGTTATACTGAATATCAGCACGGCTGCGATTCGGTCGTAGGTACGAGGCCGCAGTCTAATTAACGGTCATTTAATAGAGCACCTGTGCGGCGGAGTGATACATATAGTTAAAAGTCCCAGTGCTGTTATACTGTATATCGTAACTCATGGAATGCCTCTTGTCCAATCAAATGACTTGGTCGGAACTAACTGTTGTATAACATACAATATCAGGGAGAGAAAAAGTCTACAAAACCACCTGAGTACCATAGTTTCCCTACATTTTAGAAATCAAGTCATTCCTTGTCTTCTTTCTACTTGAAAGCGCATTCATTGCTTTTCAAAATCTATTTACTGTGTCACCAACAGGGGAGTAATTACAATGGGATCTCTATTTATGAATGGCGGATTACAACATTCATCAAATAATCTGCCACGCAGAGAATAAGGTGTCTGTGTCTGAGAAGTGTCTCGTCTCTCAGTGGGGATTTCCATCCTAAACACTTTATTAAATATGATTATTTTTTACTTTTATTTAACCAGGAAAATTCTCATTGAGATTAAAAATCCCTTTTACAAGAGCATCCTGGCCAAGACAAGCAGGAGCACAATTAACAGGGTTGCAGACATACAAACCTATAACAATTCACAATAAAAATAAAGAATAAATGACAGAATCATAAAATATCAAAAATATTCATAAATATTTGTCACAAGTCATCAACATCAGGGATCAAACAGACGCAATATGAATCAGTCAAAACATCTGCAGCCAGATGCGCCTGCCTCCAAGTCATTTCGAACAACTTAATATGCATCCAGTGAGACCAGCTCCCAAAGATTCAGGTAATTTTGCACCTGATTAATCCTTCCACATGGACAGATCGATGTGTGGTTAATGGCTATGTCTCATTCTAGTCATACGTTGAATGTCACGGTGGATTTTAGTCAATACTGTATTATAGTTTACTTCCTTTCACTGAGATATACCCCTGAGATATACCTTTACTTTACATCCAAGTTTGTGTCTTTCATGTATTTACTATATTATATGCATATGCATATATGTATATAATATATATGTATGTATGTGCATCTAAAAATGACTTTAAATGAGTGATGATGAGTATTCTATATATTATTATTTTTTATATATAAATGTACTGAAATTTAAATTAAAATGTGTTTTCACTTTGTCTTTATGGGGCATTGTGTGTGAATTAATGGAAAATTAGTTTCATTTAATCCATTTTAAATTGAGGACAATTGTGGAAAAAGTGAAGGGGTCTGATTACTTCCTGAGGGCACTGTATGTACCATAAATAATCTCACTCTGTCCATTCCGTGACACACATCCATACTCATCCATCCATCAGTCTGGGAATGGAGGTCTGCTTCCACTTCTACTTACGCATGCCATCTGCATATTTTGTTTCTCTCTCTCTCTCTCTTTCTCTCTTCTCTCTTCTCTCCATAGCGACCTTATGAATTCCGCTAACCAATTTATTTGCTTTCTTTACGGCTCTCTCAATAACCCTCTTCCACACTAGAAAAGGGTGTTCTATCGCTCCACAGTGTACCTCGGTGCTGGAGTGGGCGTGTGTGAGCGGGGGGCACGGGGCACGGGGCACGGGGCACGGGGGAGGGGGGAGGGGATTGTGGTGGGGAGGGGAGTCGCTGGGGCGGCGAGGTGTTCTCTAGGGGAGTCTCCTGCTGCAAAAGCTGTTGAGCTGAAAAGTCGTGTGGAGATCATTAGGAGACAGCAGCTTGGTTCTGTCTCTCATCCCTCTTTCTCTCTCTCTCTCTCTCTCTCTCTCTCTCTCTCTCTCTCTCTCTCTCTCTCTCTCTCTCTCTCTCTCTCTCATCCCTCTCTCTCTCTCTCACCCCTCTCTCTCCCAGTGTGTTCGTGTGTGGTTTGCTGCTGTACTGGAGCTTGTGAGGCGGGAGGAAAATCTCAGTCTGTAACGCATTGTTTTCTTGTTTGTTTCATGTTTTATTGATGGCTTGTTTGCGGGTTGGTTGGTTGGTTTCATTCTGGACTGAAACTTGGTGCTGGAATGTAATATTCATACAGTATGTCCCCTGCTGCTCTGGTGTCCCCTGAAATCAGCTGTTGGTTTTTACAGTCTGAAAAATGTTGTTCAGAATTCAGAAAAAAATGTACTTCAGAGCAGAGGTTCACTGAAACAGCAGGATGAACGAATCATCTAACTTCATCTAAGGGTTTGCGTGTGAAAGCCACCGTTTTTTTTCACATTTTGGACGAGCGCGTCAAACTTTTTCATGTCGCACGTCAGAGTCAACTTCAGAGAGCAGCGGAGAGCATTTGAAGGAATAGCCTTCTATAGCGACCTAGATCACTCCACAGCACCAAGTGCGTGACCCCGTGTGCAGTGAGAAGCGACGCTACAGTCAAACTGCCACTCCGGATTAACGCCACGATGCTTTTTCAAACCACCCTAGTGGTTTGGCACTGTACCTATCATGTGTTCTCCTTGTTAAGAACGTATACAGACACACAGGCATGCTGTTTCCACCCACACGGTCATGGTTCGAGCTTTGTTGAGGTAATAATATCAGCCGTAGTGAGATGACAGGAGCTGACAGGAGTAGTGACTATGGGGAAATCCCCCCCCCCCCCCCAGGGTGCAAATCATCTACATATCATAATTTTCACAGCCACGCACCATCTGTATTAGATCTTGAATGCATTCTTTGCAAGTGCTATGACTGACAAATATCAGAGACTGTAATTCTCAAAGCTAACTTAGACAACAAACGCTACTCTAACAGGTTTTGTACCGTGTGCTTTTGGAAAGTACCACATTTCGTGGATACGTGGGAAGAAAACAACTCCACAGCTTCATGGCCCTTGGAGTAGCTCAGTACATGATTGACAGCGTAATAAGGCTTAAATGTGACATTTTTGGCCGGCGCCATTATGTTGTCAGGTTATCGCCATGGAGAATGGCAGAAGGCTATACAGTCTCTGTGACCTCTGATGCAACAGAGTCCATTTAGAGAGCAGAAAGCCTATTACAGAATATCCTAACTCATAAATACACCCTGACTCCCTCCAGGAGGCAGCTCAGATGAAATGCAAAAAAAAAAAGTGCTACAGTATAGCACTGGGAGTACGTCGGCTGAAACGGGCAAAGGGAAAAGAAACAGTGTTGTATTGTATATTGTATTGAATTTCGCTTTCAGTCACTACCCATCTGACGCCTATCTACTGGGGAACAACACACAGCCTATATTCAATGATTAACTACCGAATAACAAGCTTTTGAATTGAGAATATATTGAGAATAGTCCTATAAAAAATGCTTTAATCTCCGAGCACGACAGCGGATGAAAAATTCAACTGATGTAGGCAAAGGCAATGGAGCCCTCGGGTCCTGTTAGCGACTAATTTACTGGGCATTTGTCTCGCCAAGGGGGAAGAGATGTGTGATTGGACCGTTCCTGGGGCACGGAGGGCAGCACCCGCCCAATCCCATCCATGCTTTATCAGGCTCACTGTCAGGCCTCTGGGCCCTGGAGGGAGAGGAGAGGGAGAGAGTGAGGAGGAGAGGGAGAGAGTGAGTGAGGAGAAATCTAAAGAGGTGAGAAGTAAGGGGGTAGGACGGAGAGTTGCGGCCCCTCTGGGCATGGGTAGGTCTCAGTTGTACTTAGGAGAGCCTCAGAGCCTCAGAGCCTGGACACTGAGTGGTGGCAGGAGTGACAAGCACGGTAAAGGACTACAGAACCACCTGCCTAAGGCCTGGGGGGACAGACAGACAGACAGAAGACACACACACACACACACACACACACACTTTACAGACACACACACTTCACACACTTCAGACACTTCAGACACAGACACAGGCACACACACGACAAACCGCGCCACCTGCCTAAAGACTCGGGGGGATATGCAGTATGCTGAGAGACATACACACAGACAGAACACACACACACACACACACACACACACAAACACACACACACACTTTTACACAGCTCTTAGTGCACTAGTCACATTCAACGCTTCCAGCAACCTATCACTTATCACTATGTTACCCCTCTTAGGTTAAAAAAAGATACCTTAAAAGAATACAATAAAAAAAAAAAAAATGTTTGGGTGTTATCCACTCTCAGATTCCTTTCGAATAACACAACCAAATCCCCAGCTGTTCCAGACCAACACCTCGCTGTACTACGGCCATTTAAAACACCAGTCTAGACACCAAGCAAGCCCCACTTATAGGAACATAAGTTCCTTATAAGGAACATTGGCTGCCCCCCCCCCCTCCCCCAAGACATCCGGCATCCGATTGGACACCAGATCCACTCCCAGAAGTGTGTAATAGGCTCGGCTTGTCCCCGTGGTGACGTATGAAACGCCATAGTCAGTAACCCATGTGGATGGGACGTCTCCCTCTCTCAGCCTCCATTGACCGGCCAGGCGGCCATTAGGAGAACACCCAGCCTAGCAGGGCTGCCAGAGACAGCGGTCCCAGGGCTGGCCTAATGAGTGGTGTTCAATAGGTCTGTAGCCCAGAGGCAGAGTAGCAGGGCTGACCCAATTCACAACGGAACCAGGACATTACACGGTCTGTCTGGGATGTACTGTAGGCCAAGGTTTCTATAGTCTTTTATGCCTTCCAGCCGTCAAAACGTTCAGGATGAATCTGTGCATGTTTTGTTATGTCGATTGTTTGTGTTCATTTTGGGGTGGCTTTTTCTTATTGTCTTTGTTACAGTTCTCTCTCAATCTCAGGTCTTGATGGGCGCGAGTCGCGAGTACACCATAACCGCATAGCTCTCTTTGTTTGGCCGTTGTCTTACAGTAGGCAACAAGAATGAATCAGAAATTCCGCAATTTGCTTCTATCCTTTATTCTATCATTTGCTTCTATGCAGGGGCGGCGCTAGGGGGTGGCTACTTGGGCTCAAGCTTCGGATGTTTTCTGAAAAGCCCCGAATGTTTTACTAAAAAAAAAAAAAAAAAAAAAAAAAAAATCTCTCGTGAGTAACGTGCAAGGCAAGGCAAGGCAAGTTTATTTGTATAGCACATTTCATACAACAGGGGCAATTCAAAGTGCTTTACATGCATTATTTAAAAATACAGCGAGAGGAGCATAAGAAAATAACAATTACAATGAATAAAAGCAAATATAAGAAGTAAATAGATAAAACATTTAAAAAGACAATAGTTAATGGGAAAAAGACATTGATAGAGTGCAGTACCGGAGTGCAGTACCGGAGTCCAACAGAGAGGCAGCAGCTGCGCGACATTAGCCTGCGTACTGCGTAGCCTGCCCTGCCCTGAAGAAGAAGTGATCTCATTCAGTGCCTGACTTGCAAAATTGTAAGGATGGATATCCCAAAGTTGTTTTCAACAAAACAAGCGCCAAGAACTGTTGCAGCAGCAGTATCAGCAGCTGACAACAATAACATCACCAGCAGTGATGATGTTTCAGGTTTGTGAATCTTATTAGAAAGGTGACTGACTCACTGACACTACTTTTCCGGTTTGCTAATGCTAGCTGGCTATCATAACATAACGTTATGTTATAATGAAAATGAAACATAGCAAGGTACTGTTACGGTACATGGTAAGAAATCAAACAAAGGATAATACTTATACAAATAAAGTGAATAACAGGCTGATAGTCTTTGATATCTGCACTCTGGTTGACTGAGTAACAAGTGAAAAAGAATGATGTAACGTTAATGTTACAGCGAGTAAACATGGAGTAACCACATTAAGTATGCCCTTATGGTAGTATGTATGTATACAGAACATGACTCAAATCTATCCTAAGATGTAACGCTAACTAACTAAGTTTGTTTAATGTCCCAGGGGGGATTTGATTTCACAGTACTATACACAGGCCAACAATACATGTAATATATCGTCATATAACACAGGACAAGACAATCAATACAATATAAGTGGTGAGCACAGAGTCTGCCCTGATATACATACTGTAACATAACTAGCCTCAGCCCATCAATTATGTAATTCTATACAAATATAAATGATGGTGACTGACAGGGGGAGCTACGTGTGCTGACCTCCCTCTGTGCCCAGAACCACCACAATTAGTTTGCTTCATTAAAGGGTGTGAATGTATATGTGTTCTCCAGTGCCTTTTGTCCGCTTTAAGGTGGTGGTAAGTTGAAGGTTGAAGGCAAAATTTTCCGGCGCGCGGAGCGCGCACATTATATTCTCCCTCTGGGCTAAGCCCCGGATCTCCTGCGATCCTAAATCCGCCCCTGCTTCTATGTATTCTGTTTTATCCTTTTTTTTCAGTATCTTTGCAGAAAGTAAGTTACGGTACATTTACTTCAAAGTACACTTCATTTACTTGTGTAAAATGAAAAGTGAAAAATAAAGTGGAAGATGCAAAGTTCAAATAAAAAAGAAAAACTGAAATTCCAGGCCTACAATACAATAGCAATCACACCAAAAATGTCTCACTCCTGAGGATTTTGGTCCACCCTCTGGTCTGCATCTGGTCACATCTAATGTCTTCCCAGGCAATGCATCTAGTCTATTTCATTTCATTGTATATATTCTGCTACTGTAATATTTTCTAGACATTTCAATATGATTACTGCAAATAGTGAAAATACCACCGCTCATCCGTTATCAGACTTTGCTGAGGTTCTGGAACTGAAGAGTATCAATAGAGTGCAAAATAACAGCATCTGCACACTCAAACACTGTGCAAAAAAACAGTTTATTGCGAGCTTTCTGTCATAAATGATAGGAATATGATTACTGCAAAATTGCACCAAATAATTCAGTTTTGAATGTGTTCTTCAGAGTTTTGAACACAGTATGTTAGCAATGAAAAAATGTGTTGCAAATACATAGTATTTTGCAAGTGGGGGAGTTTGAATGAGAGAAGTGTTATGGCATTTGGAGAACGTAGTCATTGAATGCATTCTGTATGAAAGCAATGCACAAATCACAGAGAAAGAGTCACAGTTTTGTTCACATGGGTTTCTGCTCTGCTGACTGTATGAAGAGTTGTGAAACTGTGGTTTCAGTATTGAACATGGTGAGTTAGCAATCGTAAAAAACTGTAATGCTACAGGGTTAGGGTCAGATACTGTAACAGTGAAGAGTTGCTTCCACGCAGCACTGCACTTCCTCAAGGTTCTTCCTTAACAACAACACACATTGACTTAGTTACAACGTAGGGCAGCCTAACCCTGCGTTGTGTTGTGGGAGCTAACTTACAACACCCACTGTCGTGCTATTCAAAATGGTAGCCATTTTGTGCAAGAACCCTCATCACATCACATCAGTTGTTGTTCCATGTTGTTGTTTCTTTCAAGTTTTGTAACCCCTAACTCTTGCTTGGCAATAGATACAGGAAATGCTCAATTAGATTATGAGAGAGTGGGATTCTGGCAAGACTAATAGGACCAACACCTGCTCCACCGCCTCTAAATAACCCAGTTAAACTGACCTGTCAGTTCATTAGACGGAGGGGAACCAATACTGTGCGTGTTGGCTTCACTGTGAGGTACTGACAGGTTTCAGATGTGATTCTGGCCTGAAGTAAACCTATTTGTCATAAAGGAAACATGGCATGTATAAATAGTTTTCAATCAACACAATTTGTTTTCACAGAATGGTGTGTGTGTGTGTGTGTGTGTGTGTGTGTGTGTGTATCCATGGAAACCATGGAAAGGCCTCTCAGGGGCAAGGAAGCATTCTCCATTCATTCCGTTCACTTCTCTGCAAGATGTGTCGACTTCATTTGTTTGATTCTGAATGTGAAATGACAAGCAGACAAAACATTACACACACACAAACACACACACACACACACACACATACACTGCTCCTCCTGAGACATTACTACCCCCCAGCACTGCGTCTCCTGAGACACCTGCTTTTCCCCCATACTTCGCCTCCTAAGACTTCTACTGCCCCCCTTACTGTACTGTACTGTCTCTCCAGTGTCTATAATAAAAAAGAAAAAAAGAATCACGACGACTGCCTATGGCCCCTGGCCTGAGCTAGATTACTCATCCTGCTAGAACTGGTGAATTGATGATTCACTTGCTGAGTCAAATGTTTCGATCGTTTTGGAATAAGGCGTAGACCTGCATTCGTCTTCCCCATCTGAGTCTCACTTGAATCTTAATGTGTGTGTGTGTGTGTCAGGGTGTTTTACCATGCTTATACCACAAGCTGTTTAGCTTATACTACATTCTTACGCCACCTGAGGATAACGTTTATGTCTGAGTGTGTGTCAGAGTCTTTTTACTCTTACAGGCTGGCCAGGGGAGGCTGGTGGTGGTAGAAATGGGAAGAGGTGTTTGATACGGATACCATCTCTCATTCCATTCCATGCATCACAATGAGCCGTTGATGATTCCGTTCTGCCTCCACAGGCTTCCCAAGAGGCTGTTAGGCTTTTTAAGAGCTTTGTCTCCATGTCACGGGAAACCAGTAAGGCCGAAGCCGATTGTTTGGCGAGGCCTCGGTGTCATGGCATCAGTCCCTGTTGGAACGCCTTGTTTGAAATCGCATGTGAACTCAGGGTTGAAATGCATCTTACATCTAACCCTGAATTTTTAAAAAGATCAAGACGCAGCATTTATTATGCAAGCGCCTTGAATAACCAACGACAGAGAGGGGAGCTAAAAATGCTTTCATTTATTATAAATAACGTCGTGGTCGTGTTGCTCCGTCACAATTCGCAAATTTACCCAGTTGTGAAATAGTCATATTACATCCCAATTCCCAATTTGACTCCATATTTCTCATCATACACTGCTGTTCTTGTATTCTATGGGCCCTATTATTTACAGGTCATAAAGACTGTGAATTGTCTTCTGGTTTATGTAACAAGTTGCATTTCAGAATGAGTTTGATTGTCCCGGGTCTCGTCAGTTATAAACAAGGGAGTTGTCGATGCTTATCTGGTGCCTTGGCACACGATGACTCCTCTAGATCTCACTGGTGTCTCTCTTCTTTTATACACATTTTGGGATAAAGAAGAACATATTTTCTTCTGTTTTTTTTTTATCTTCCTGCCAAAGCACATTTGATTGTATCTGTGGATGACGTGTGCTACAGCATATAAAGAAAGTTTGATTTGGTTTGATACAGATACACATGCCAATACTGTGTGGAATACAGAACAATAATTGAATGTTACAACCTTCAGCACTGAATTTTCATTTTCATCTGATTTAAATTCAGATAGAGCTCTCTTCAATGTGTCTGAGATGGTAGTGCCTCATTGTAATGCATGGAATGGAATGAAATGAGCAATGTTATCAAACTGATTGACCATTGCTCATTCCATTCCATGCATTACAATGAGCTCTGTCCTCCGATTTCTACCTCCATTAGCCTCCCCAGCTGTACTCCTGTTCCTCCGTCACTGTGTATCATTACTGATTCGTTCTACTACAGTATTACTCATCTATGTATAGCCTTCCTGAACTAATGGCTAAGTTTGTCATAGTATTATGTACATTAAATATTTTACTAGATTGGTATGCATCTTTAATTGGGACGTATGAGTCATCTACTCCTGAGAGAAAAAGCCCTGAACTCGACGCACACATTGTTTTACTGTACCTGCTGATCTGAATACATTTACATTGACATTTTTGGCATTTAGCAGACGCCTTTATCCAAAGCGACTAACAGCAAATACATTTGTCTAAGTAAGTGAATCATCTCTCCACTAGTCATCCTAAGAAATAGTCATATATGCTAGGAGCAGGGACCCTTGGCAGTTACAATGCTAGAAGAAGGATTAAGATTTTTAAGAATTATTTATTTCATTATGTACAGTAGAGAAACTGTACAGAGGGGTAGAGGGGATGAAGTGGTCTCAGGAGGTACAGTTAAGGTGTAGCCTGGAGAGATCTTCAATCTATCTTCAATCAGTGTTCAGAC
>NC_137676.1:59277841-59310341 GCF_963989245.1 Nansenia antarctica
AATTAAACAAAATCCAATGGAAGTCAATTGAGCATGTTTGGAATTTCATGCCCAAATCATCTCAAATTCTTTGAAAAGACTCAATAACTTGATTTAAGTGAACATTACACTACATTGTGCTTGTGCTGAACGCACATTCAAATAATTGTGATTCAAGTGACACAATGAAACATGCTAATTTAGAGTCCATTGACTTTAATAGCTGTTAGTTACAGTGCCCAGATAAATTGAACCAAATTGCGATTGAAGTCTGTCCTTTTTTAAGGGTGAGGAATCAAATAATATTTGTGGTATACACATATTATGTGATTTTATAAGATGGGTGAACTATCCCTTTAAAGGAAACAATAACTATCCATTCCACAACATAAGCACACCATGCCAATCATGCTGTCAG
Organism: Nansenia antarctica; assembly: GCF_963989245.1. Lineage (NCBI taxonomy): Eukaryota > Metazoa > Chordata > Actinopteri > Argentiniformes > Microstomatidae > Nansenia > Nansenia antarctica. The sequence goes on from NC_137676.1 coordinate 59,278,239, forward strand.
CAGCCAACGTTGTGTAAGAGGATTCTGCATAATATGTTTAATGCTTCCGTAAATACCCTGTCACTTATCATTCATCTGACTGATTTCACTTCGTCAGTAGACAGTGGGATGTTTTGATGTACAGTAATGCCCCCAGGAACATGCAATTATACAACAAGCAAACATGAATAAATAACACAAGTAATCAATTAGAAATACATTTAAAATGATTTTGTTATTCAGACGAGGCAATGACCTGAACCATGCAGATCTGTAAAGAACTGACATGATTCCTCCTCTTTACACATTGTATTGTCTGTAGATCCTGTCCTGTACTATTGTCAATGTTTTGTCTTGAATTGTGTCTATTGCCTTATTAATATTATACAGTATATTGTCTTGTGCTGCAATGTCAGGAACCGAAGCCTAGGCATTTTACTCTTACTCTGTCACGTATCAATCAAACTTGTTCTGTTCATCACAATATTAATTTCAGAACATTACACTACATTGTGCTTAAGTGCTGAACGCACATTCAATTAGCGACATGACCATTTCCAGCTGTGCCAGAGAGCGACTGTAGCAGACAGTTAACCGATGAGAAAATAACCTGCAAAGAAATGTGAGTTCATAGTTTGTAGTTCACACTGAATATGGGCAAACATAGTGAATTGTACTCTACGAAGACAAGGACTGCATCCCTTCTACAGTGTGAGTTGGATACTGAAGGACTGAGGTTAGTGTTTGAATTACAAAACAATGTTGGCGTCTTGGGTAAAGTGATCCACTCGTTCCCGGAAAATACCCCCCCCCCCTGGTCGTCATGGAGATATGGAGATTGTGGGCAATCCCCCAGCCATCTTCTCTGACCTGTGGTGGAATAATGGAAGTGTTTTCACTCAGCGAGTGGCTGAGTCAGGAGCCATTTCTCAAATGGATGTTTTTCATAACAAAGTTATGTGTGTACGTGCGTGCGTGCGCGCATGCATGTTGGCGCATCTGTGTATGTACGTGCACGAGCGTGTTTGTGCGTGGGCTTATGTGCCCGTGCGCGTGTGTGTACAGTATGTGTACAGTGCGCGTGCGTGTGTGCAGACGCTCACTTTCACAGAAACATGATTCCATCCCCGCCACCTGGCGACCCTGCGCTAAGTGCACGGCAGAGAGAAATGCTAATGAAATCTGATTTCCCCATACATGAAAACCTATTAGTCAAGTTAGATTGATTGAACGGCCATCCAGCCAATTACAGCCATTTGACCAACCCATCAATCCAGGGAAGAGTAAACAGTTGAAGTACGGTGAAGTTACGGTGCATGTGTGGCACATAGGATGTTGCTCTAAAGCCCAATTATTTTATGTTTACAAATTACTGCACTATAATCTGATTGGTCTTGATGCACTCCATTGTATGTCGTATTGTATTATTATATTGTACTAGTATTATATTATTGGATCGGCAGATCAGACAGGGTCTAAGGGCGCACAATAGGGAAACACGTCAACTAGAGATTATTATATTATTGTATATTATATTATATTATTATATTATATTATATATATTATATTATTGTCCTGTATGTGTCAGTATCTAAAGTGAATTGAAGTGAAGTGAAGTGAATTGAAAATAAAATATTTGAGATTAACAATAGTTAATCTGCAGCCTGCAGAAGTGGACTATGTGTCTCGGGGTGTACGGATGAACTGACTGGATGTTCTTCTCTTAACTGGAGTCCGGGGAACAAAAATAGTCTTTTTTATTTTAGTAATGAATTGATTTAATTATTAATACACTAAAAAGCAACCAGGGGGCTTTATAACAATACAATAGATATAGAAATAAAAAAGTTTTAATTCTAAATAATGTACACTTGATGTTGCCTATCCATAGATCAGAGCCTGCATGTCTCAGAGGAAGTTATGCCTATTTCATGAAAATCGGTTCAAAATGAAGTGAGTTACAGTTGATTTTATAGAGAAGTCTGCATCTCTCAATACACATTGTATTTGTTTACTAGCGGATCTTGACCTCTCCAATATGTTGGACGCGCAGACGCATAGCGGCGACATACAGCAGCGGCCAATGAGGTATGTTTCTATAATCAAATCAAATTTTATTTCTATAGCGCATTTCTTACAAGATGCAACTCAATGCGCTTCACATAACAAACATTCTCAGTCAATCAATCAATCAATCAATCAATCAATACTGACAGAGCCGCAGGCAGGCAAAAGTAAAAACCTGTACACTATGTAGCCAGGAAAATTCCCTTGCAGCCCTCTACACATAGAGCGACTACTAGCCAGTTTGCCTACCAGCACCCAGCGGTGGGCCCCCACACCCCCCCCCCGGGGAGCCCCCGCCACCCCACACACCCAGCCCGCCCCACCACCAGCACACCCGGCCCAGCCAAGCAAGCACAGACCATAAAAGGCCCCGCACAAGGACGGCCAAGCAAGTGCCCCAGCGGCGGAACAGACCAGGCACACGGGGCAGCCGGGGGTCCCCAAGGGGAGGCCCAAGGACCACCGGCGCAAAGCAAGCAAGCAAGGGCGAAAAACCTGTACACCATGTATCCAGGAAAAGTTCCTTGCATATTATCGGCGTACACACTGTCCATAAATGTAGTGTTATATCTGCATCCTTCTGCATCCAGCATGGGCACAGGTCCTGCCAAAAGAGAATCTCAAGCGCAGTTTTGATGCAACAACACAATAACGATGACAGCAATACAACCTGATGGTGGTCCAGGTACATCCTGGTACCGGTTCTGGTACTGCTCTAGGTGCTACTGGGAGCTGACAGTGCCTCATCAGCACCCAGGTCCTTTTTCCTGTCAACACAAAACTCAAAGCACGAGTATCGTGTAATAGCATAGTGATCCTAGTTCTATAATGTCCAATGTCTCCCTTAGTAACAAAAGGCGACATTGAATAAGTAGGTTTTGAGGTCTCGCTTAAACATTTCCTACGTTTTAGACAACCTCAGGCCCTCAGGTAGGGTGTTCCACAATCTAGGAGCATATATGCTAAAAGCTGATCCTTCAAATCTCTTAGTCCTAGCCTCTGGCACTATTAGAAGTTCCGTGCCACTAGACCTTAGGGGTCTAGCTGGTGTGTATCTTATGAGCATGTCCACCATGTAATTGGGCGCGTCGCAGTGGAGTGATTTATAGACTAGTAAAAGGATCAATAAAGTCTATTCTATAACTGACAGGGAGCCAGTGTAGTGATCTCAAGACAGGTGTGATGTGCGCTTTTCGTTTGGTCCTAGTAAGGACACGAGCAGCAGCATTCTGAACCATTTTGTAGTCTATTTATCATTTTTTGGGGGAGACCTGTCAGGAGAGCATTACAGTAATCTAGCCTACTAGTAACAAACGCATGCATTAATTTTTCCATGTCTGCCTGGGAGAGAAAAGATTGTACCTTAGTGATGTTTCTTAATTGGTAGAAGGATGTTTTAATAGTATTATTAATATGAGTTTCAAAATGTAGATCTGGGTCAATTATGACACCAAGATTCCTAGCCTGACACTTAGTTGCTAAGTGTCAGGCTAAGAATCTTAAGTCTTAAACTTAACAGTTTATCTTAAGTAGTTAAGAGCTAGTGTTTTCAAATGTGCAGATCATTTCTCTCTCCCAGTTTTATCGCCAATGATCAATACATTTTGTGTCATCCAAATATTAATATCAGCAATACAATCTATCAGGTGGTCGATCATCTCGTAGTCATTGGGAGTTACTGAGATATAAAGCTGACTGTCGTCAGCATAGCTATGGTAGTTAACGCTATGCCTCTTGATAACAGAACTGAGGGGTAGCATGTATAGGCTAAAAAGCAATGGTCCGAAAATGGACCCCTGGGGAACTCCACAGGTTGCGCTATAATTTTTTAACTTATGGTCACCAAGGGCTACAAAGTAGTCTCGGTCAGCCAGGTAAGTCCTTAAACAGTTTAAGACCGGACCTGAGAGGCCAACACAGTTTTCAAGTATGGAATGGTCTACCGTATCAAAGGCTACACTTAAGTCTAAGAGTACAAGAATCGAGAGTTTTTTCGAGTCTGCATTAATCCTAAGGTCATTAGTTACCTTAAGCAAAGCGGTTTCTGTGCTGTGGTATGATCGGAAACCTGACTGAAGTGGGTCATACCTATTATTTAAGACTAAGAATTCATGAAGCTGTGTGTACGCTGCCTTTTCTAAAATGTTGCTTAGAAAAGTGAGATTGGATATTGGTCTACAGTTTTTTGGATCAGAAGGATCTAGGTTACTTTTCTTCAGGGTGGGTCTAACCAGGGCAGTTTTAAGCGCTGCTGGAAATATCCCTTTAAGTAGGGAGTGATTTACAATGCCTAGTATGTCATCAGACACAGATTCAAAAAATTCTTTAAAATAGGTGGTAGGAATAGGGTCAAGAGGACACGTAGACGGTTTAAGCTGTGACACAATTTTGCCTAATGTTTCTGTACTAATCATTGTGAACATGCTCATAGTCATGTTCTGTGGTGGCGGATCTACAGTGTTACACAAACCTAGTCTTTCCTGAGTAATACACATTCTAATATTTGTTATCTTATCCCTGAAGTGGGCTGCAAATTCCTCGCATTTGGTGACAGAGGCTGCGCCGTCTAGTGTTCTAGGAGCAGGGTTTACAAGGCAATCAATTGTCGAGAACAAGACCCTGGGGTTATTCTTGTTTGTAGATATTATATTTGAGAAGTGATTTTTCCTAGCATTTCGCATTGCCAAGTTAAAGGCAGATAGATGTTCTTTAAAAATATTCTGATCAACCTGTAATTTGCTCTTTCTCCATCTGCGCTCAGCTTTCCTACATGTTCTCTTAAGGAGATTTATTTCACTGTTACGCCATGGTGCTCTCCTCTTGGCTCCAATCTTTTTTAGGTTGGTAGGTGCCAGGGAGTCTAGGGCCATTTTTACTTTATTGTTAAAGGTAATTACTTTTCATATAACGTGGGAGTTGTGTGATTACTGTTCATTAAAGCTTTGAAATTCTCAGCCACTGCAGGGGTAAGATAACGTTTTTTAACAACACGTTCAGCATTGCTTTCAGCTTTACGTGTTACAATGGTAAAGAAAATACAGAAATGGTCAGAGAGGGCCAGGTCGCTGATACCTGATATTGAGACCTCAAGACCCTTTGTAATCACTAGATCAAGGGTATGGCCATGATTGTGAGTGGGTTCATTCATTGACATGTTGGATAAAATCCATAGATTTCAAGAGGTCAATAAAATCCCTAGCCCTCAAGTCAGCCTCATTATCAACATGAAAATGTAAATCTCCAGCGATAATAATCTTATCATAGTTGGGATGGATAATGGATAGGAACTCAGAGAAGTCAGGTAGGAAGGTAGGGGCTGGTTTCGGCGGCCTGTATACAGTTACCGTTAGAATAGGTGGTTGGCATGCCATAACTGTGGCATGATATTCAAAGGAGGAGAATATATCAAAGGATATGCTCTTGCGATTTAGATTATTTGAAGCTATGGTAGCTGTTCCTCCCCCCTTTTTTCCATTTCTGATTGATTGGAAAAAACTGTAGTTGGGGGGAGATGCCTCAATAAGGGCTGCTGCTCCATTTGTATCTAGCCAGGTTTCTGTGAGAAGCTATACCTATAGTTGTGATGCTCATGTCCCACCCTTCCCTCAAACTTTTAAAATCGCTGCTCCACCTGTGTATTTGTGTGTGTGTGTGTGTGTGTGTGTGTGTGTGTGTGTGTGTGTCTGTGTGTTTGTCTGTGTCTGTGTCTGTGTCTGTGTCTGTGTCTGTGTCTGTGTCTGTGTCTGTGTCTGTGTCTGTGTCTGTGTCTGTGTCTGTGTCTGTGTCTGTGTGTGTGTCTGTGTGGAATGGCCAATGATTCTAATGCAATCAGTCTCATCTCCCCAGAGCCTCTGTGCACTCCCTCGCCTCCGCTGGGTGAAGGAAGAGCCTGATTGACGATGACATGGATAGGTAAGACCCTCTCTAATCAAAGACATGCTCTTCCTTATGAGAAAATTATCATAGTTGAGTTCTTCTACTGTTTGCCCATAATATGTCTAATAAGTCTAAACATTTGACCTGTTATGTTGCATACAGTGTGTCTTTATGACTACCTTGTCCATACCACATTCTGCATGTCATTCCCCACATTCCCATCTTCAGCTACAGTAGTAAACTGGTAATCATGGGTTGACACTGGATTGTATTTGAATGGATTCATTATATATTACATTTACATTTGTACATTTCAGACATTTAGCAGACCCCTTTATCCAAAGTGTGGATGTGAAGTGAATTTATCCAGCAGTCACCATAAGGAAAAAAAAGTATGCTAGGGCCAGGGGTCATTGGCAGTCACAATGCTAGAAGAAGGAAGAATTACAACAACAACAAAAAAAAGGTTTTTTTTACAGTAGAGAAACTGTACAATGAGGTAGTGGGGATGAAGATGTCAAAGGAGGGACAGTTATATATCACAATATATGTAGTTTTTTTTCTCTTCGTATATGCATTTGCTGTAGCAGACACTTTTATCCAGAGCAATTAGGACAGTATGAGCTAGGTGTGTGTGTGAGTGTGTGTGTTGTACTGTACTGTACTGTGTAGCTCTGGGAGGCTTGTATTGTAAAGCCCATTCCCATAGATTCCATTGTTGCAAGTCCATTGTTAGACTCTGCAAGTCTAAATAGCCGTGTGATCAAGGTACCCTACTTCACCTGCCTGAACACTCATCTACTGTGTCCGGAGTCATTTCATATGCTTTCACTTCACAGTCACCACAGACGTGCCATTGAGAGAGATAGAGAGAGAGAGAGAGAGAGAGAGAGAGAGAGAGAGAGAGAGAGAGAGAGAGAGAGAGAGAGAGATAGAGAGAGAGAGAGAGAGAGAGTGCTACTCATCGGAAAAGCCCCAGAAAATTGGATTTGTCTCCCTATGATGAGCTGAGTCAAGGTGAGAGTGAAAAGAACACTTCTCGTACTCAGGGGTTCTCTCTCTCATTTTCCCACCCTCCCACCTCTCTCGCTCTCTGTCTCTCTGTCTCGCTCTCTGTATATACTTGAGCTTATCATCTATTATTCTGTGTATAGAAAGTCCTATTACCACAAGTACAAATGCAACTACCTCGACTTTTTCCCTCGAATATCTCGAGAGGACTGTTGTTACTGTGTCGTGACAAAGCCGCTGGCCACAACTACAGGGCCGTGTTCGTTTATTCAACCGCTGAAGGGCTCGAGGGGATGGTGGGGGGGGGGTTTAGACACGCATGGCTACCGGATAGAAGGTTAGGCACTATAAAAGGCTTGTCACTGTCAATAGTAGAATGGTCCAAATGAGAAAGGTCAAAACCCCCCAGGAGCAAGGTTGCCCCCTTTCGCTTTTGTAAACATGGTGAAATGGATAAGCGAACGGGAGGTGATCTCAATGTTTTACCTGATCACGAACCCCATCTCTGACCGCTGTCATGCATGCATCCTCTGGGGTGACGTGGCTTCATTTTGAGATCCCTACTTTGATGTCAAATCTCGTTCAGATCTGTAAGCCTGTTGTTATTGTTCTGAGCTTAAGAGTATTTGTTTTGTTTACTTGTGTATTTGTTTGCGCACAGAAAAAGTAAAGGGAAAAGATGAAGAAAGTAAAACTGCAATGGAAATGATCAGATAAACATATATGTCAACATGATGTCACCTGAGACACCCAGAATGGCCTTCTATGAAATGTCCCCTATTTTAAAGCCGTAATGTGTGATTGTCTGTCATGCATCCAGAGTTCTGTCTATGAATTTGAGACTGGTAGCACTTCTTCAACAACGTCCCTCAGCTTTATGTGGCTTTAAGATCCAATAGAACCTTGATTATAATGTTAGACATTTCTCTAATAAGGTTTCAGAATGGCTCAACTCAATATTAACTTCTTAAGGTGCAGGGTTAACAGAGCTTGTTTGTGAAGCTGCACCCATTAGAAATACTCATTTAATGCATTTAATGCAGCAGAGGTCAAGAACGGGGGTGTTTGTAATTGGTAGTCACCCACCCATATTTTTAAATGACGTGCTTCAGAATAAAGTTATATTTTGAAGTGAACAGAGCTACATTCATAGCATTACAGTCAAAAACCACACAAAATTAACCATGAAACGAAATAATATAGATTAGATTTAGATTAGATTTATTGACCCCAGGGGGAAATTCATTTTCACACCACTGTACAGTATGCATACAACACTGAATAACACAGACAACAAACAGACAGTACTACACTTGACAGATACACAAGTACACACACTCAGCGCGGTCTATTATTTAAGGCAACAATGGCTGCGGGGATCAGGCTTTTGCCAAAGCGAGCCCTTTTGCACCTTAGTGTTCTGTACCTACGCCCGGATGGCAGTGGGGCGAGGTACAGATTGAGTGGGTGGGTGATGTCTTGTTCTATTGTGGTCCGATGCGTGAGATGGCCCTGTTGTTTAGTGCCGTGAGGTTGGGTGTGGGGAGTCCAATTATCCTGGCAGCAGTGTTGGTGATGCGTGTGAGTTTGGCCCGGTTGATGACTGTGAGCATGTTGAAAAAGCAGGAGGAACAGTACATGAGGATGGGCGGGATAATGCTCTGGTACAGTAGTAGGAGAAGAGGGGGGGGAACATACAGTCCTTTAAGTTTACGGATGACGGATAATCTTTGTTGGCTCCTTTTAAAGATATCAGTGGTGTGTTGGTTGAAACTAAGTTTATTGTCCAGTGCCATACAGTATTATACATTTTTTAATTATCAAAAAACCTTTCTCTGATACCAGCAAAACTGTAGGACCTCTGACCTACTGTCTCAAGTTACAACATATTGCAATTATTCTATTATTTCCTTAAGTAAAGTCACTGAATGCCGATCCTCCATCCTTCTCCCCCAAAGTGTGCACTTGTTTTCTGCCTTCGTGGATTTCAAAGCGTTGTATTGGTATAAACTTTAGACTGGAGGACGTTTCGATTTCCACCTTATTACTTTCCACCAGACAATACGTTTTAAATCCATCAGGGGTGGTGAACGACTGCTCGTGGTACGGGCCAAAAAAGAGATTACAGCCTTATTATGATCTTTTTGTTGTTTTTGCAGACGTCCCTTGTTCAAACAATGTGTTACCCCTTAAACTCAGCCAGGCGTGCAGTGAGGTCACAGCTGAGTGGTCCTTGGAGCTTTCCGGGCTTGAAGTCACCTCTGTCTGGGCCTGCATGGACCACTGAGCTGACCAGAGGTTACTGGCCCGTCTCATTCATTGACCAATGTACTGTGTGAGTTAGTGTCTCCATTACACTGTCAGACGAGGTTCACTGATCGTGCGTGGGCTTCCAATCAGTGCTCCGGACTTTGACTGAAACGTCAGCCAAGTCTGTCCCCGTTGGTATATATCGAGAGAGGTGGGATGGGCTGAGAGCGACGGAGTATATGGACTGAAATTACCATGTGAAAGACAGTAGCCGCCACCTTACATCCAGGCTGCCAATCCTGAAATTCCCCCTGTGAGTGATGGGAAGGTAATACACTGAAGCAAACATTTATTTCGGAATGGAAATGAGACCAGAACCTTGGTATAATCTCCCCAAATGAATACAGAGGCTTAGAGGGTGTATGGGTCCCACATCACCTGTCATATCAACAGTTGACTTTCCTAGCCAGGGTTACAGTCCTTGGCTAGAAATACCTCTCTGCCGTTCAACCATGAAGACTGTACAAATGAAGATAGTGGTCTTAGCGTCATGTCATTTGATTGACTGTTGGTGTCTGGTAAATACTAATCGTGGTGTCCATTATGGGAGAGTTCATTCTAACTGGTTGAAATAACACAGTCAGTGCAGGCAGAAATAGAAGTCATGCTTGGCTTGAATATTTAATTCAGTTAACATGTAAATTGTATCGAATATGGACGAAATATGGGAGAAATGGATTGGATGTTCAATTATTGATGCTCGCATATATATCTCAATTTACTAGACTCCAATAAGGTTTCAGAAATGTTATGATTAAGTGATTTTGCGTCAAGGTTGGCTGTCGAGCATATGAAAGTTGCATCTGTCAAAGCTTGGTCATTCACAATGTCCACTCACTGTATTGTTTTTCAGAAAATGCTCTTCAGTGTATACTACAGTAAACTACACCTAATTATGAGCCCACTCTGAAATACAGCCTTTTTCAGTGTAAAACATATCGTACTGTCTGTCCCCATTGCATAGCGCTATGTTAATCACAGCCCCTATGATAACACCACACAACTAACTTATGTCTCTCGCTCTCTCTCACTCCCACTCTTTTGTTCTCTTTGTCTTACACACACACACACACACACGCACGCACACACTTTGTTTGATGGAGATAACAATCTACAGTACCTAATGCATATTTATCTTTCAGCCCCCCCTCCCTCTCGCACACACACACACACACACACACACACACACACACACACACACACACAAACACACACATATTGTTTGATGGATATAATAGGGTACAGTACCTAATGCATATTTCAGTCTTCTAATCCGATTGACGTGGGAGGCATGTGTTTGATGCGCGAGTTTGAATATCTTCCGATGTGCATGTAGCCGGCCTCAGATCAAAGCACATGTCGAATGAATACAAGTGTCAGACATAGGCGAGAGTAGTGATTAATGAAGGCAGTGATGTCTGCAGGTAGTAGAGAGTAGTGATGTCTGCAGGTAGTTTCTTCTCTACTGTTTCATGTCCTACTCTTCTGCACCTGTCTACCACTTTGCATTTAACTAAACTAAACATGAAGACTGTGTGCCGGGAAATAACACTGTTTCATTTGTGTCTGTAAATAACTACCCACACCTGACTTTGGATACTAATAGTTGGTCTCCATAGTGATCAGTTCTCGCCCCGAGAAGAAGCAGTACAATATCCCACCCACAGCCACTGTCTGATAAAACAGCATGAACATAATATAACCATTTATAACGTTTACTGTTAACGAGGGTAGTATTGTTTATTCTTAGAAACAGCATTAAATTTTTTGACCATTTATAACTTTTCTGTTAACAAATGTAGTATTGTTTATGCTTGGTGTATAGTGTGCATTGATGGAGGACATGTATCTCATAGCCTGTCAACCTTTAGGCCATAACCTCCTTCATATACAGTTACTTTTGCGTTAATTACAACTGAATCATTTAAACTAGAGATTCCAGCTTCATTTTATTTCCCCCCAAACAAATTAAACTGCAAAAATAGATCAAACCCCTCCATTAAAAAACATCAATTATTCATTTAGTGAAAATCTAATAAGCAATTTTATAATAGCAATAAAGAGATACACAATAAAGCACATCCATTTATTATTTATTGGGACAAAGCTGGATCACCCTCTTGCTCCTCAGTGCTTATTATGAACTATAAATATTTATCACAGCCGTTTCCACATCAACATTTCTGCTTTTTCGTATCGCTACATTGAGAAAAACAACAACCTGTCTTAAGAACTTTTTAACCTCTTCTTATCCACCTCATTTTTCTGGTTTTCTGCTCGAAATGACATGCCCACAGTGAATATAGAATATCTCCACAATCACAAGGGCCTTCATAATGATATTGTTATCAAATGAAAGCTAACACCTGTGGGGTGGCTGTAGAAGTGTCAGAATCAAAATCTATGTTACTGTGTCAGAGCAAATAGAGCTAGAACATTATAAAACATCTCAAATTCAGTCTCCGCCTAAAAAAACAACAGCTTTTACAGTGAATATCACCTTGGAAACCTGATAACGAAGCCCAAATCATCTAGGAATCATTACTCCAGGGTCTTATTAGTACTTGTGCCAAAGTCGATGCTAGTAATGTGAGCAAATGCAACTTTGTACCTGTTTTAGTACAGGTATGTTTAGGCGGACACCTATATGTTTAGGCCATTTGGAGATATTTTGGCACCATCTTTGACCTTTGACCTTTCTCATGTATCAGATTTATTTTTATTTTATTTTTTTGGGGTGGATTTTTTTGGGTTGGCCGACCAATGGTATGGAAATTCGGCGTTGAGACCGGACATGACACATTCTCCAGTTGGAGAAAACTGGATGTGACTTAGGCTGTGTTTACCGTCTCGGGGGGGAAATGGTGGCATCGTATAGCATGCAAAATTGTGAAAAAAATGTGATATCGATGAAGAGAATTGATCGAGGTAAACTCTTTATATCACTTCAGATCCCCATCGGGGTCCGTTGGCTCCTATGAGGTTTTAATAGTGGTTGACTTTGATCAAAGTTTTCGTTTGCTAAAACAACACTTTTCTTTTCTTTGACAAATAATTTATTTTGGCATTCAAGCCAAGCATGTTCACTTGTTGGTCATAAGCGTACATATAAGAGGCTGGTGGACGTAGATATCAGTAGACAGGCTCATTGTAATGCATGGAATGGAATTAGGAATGGTCAAACACGTGATTTCATTCCTCATTCAATTCCGTGCATGAGCCCGTCTCCCGATATCTACCTCCACCAGCCTCTCCTGGGGTACTCTACCAGCAGTATACGATGAGCAGATACACTGTCCACACATTTATGAATAATTAGTAGACAAATATATGTTTTATATATTAAAAAAAGACTGGTCAAGGTTTCGTGGTCTCTGAGTTAATTAAAAATATATAATAAAAATAATAATAATAATAATTATTATTATTATCCATGGTCTCCTGTATCTATCAGGATTATAAACAATACTTAATGTGTCATGTACTTTAGCTTAACAACAAATTATACATTTTTTACGTTTTAATTATGTTGTTAATTTAGCCATGCATGTCTTGGAAAATTGCGATATTGAGTAGGAAGCAAGAGCCTTAATCATATTCTTTAATTACGTATAATTATCTGTGGCTTAATCTTTATTCACTGCATCAATCTCCCTTTCCAGAAACGCCACTCTTATGTTTATTTTATTATTTTTCTATTGTGACACACAATGCAATAAATAACCCCCTCATTTGCATACTTTAAAAAAGCCAGGTCCATTACTGCCCAACTTCTGCTTGGGAGGGGTGTTGCATATTTTACTGCTTTACAGCGAGCCATCTCTAATTCATATGATATTCATTAGTGATGGGGGAAGCTTCAGAAGCACCATGAATGATGGATACCAAGACCTTTACATAATCTGTCTCGGCTCCTCAACTCCTAAATGTAATGTTGTTACGCAAGAGAAATTATAACCCCCCCCCCCCAAAAAATAAACAAGTTAAACATTCTCATCCCGGCCAGACTAACATGTCTATCACGTAGTAGTGGTGGTGGTACGACTGTATGTGAGGGCCTGAGTGCAGCTTAAGTCAGCGCTATACGCTTGGCTTGCCGCTGAAAACTTTAACCTAGGAATGCTTTCTGGGGAAGGGCCACTTTGCTGGTGATGCAGCTTTAGTTGCGGCTCCAGGGCACTGGGTTTGAACTGATAGGGGGCTTCTGACTCTCCCCGCACCCCCCCATGCACCAGCGCTAATCCTGACACACCAGGTTGCGTAGATCCCCTCGCAGCTCTGCTTTTAGCCAAACCCCCTCACCCTGGCTCTCCAGCCTGCGCCCCCCCCACCCTCCACGCATCATAGCCTGCCCCCACCACGCACGAACTCCTAGGGGGACAGAGGAGAGAGAGAAGGGAAGGGTTGGAGATTTAATTTAGCTGCGGTATCGGTCTCTCCCTGAAGCAAGCACCATGCCACTGTCCCTCCCACACCGACTGTCACCACTGATGGCTGGCTACATCTACGGCCCCTCTCACATGCTGTACGGTATTCCAGGTACACGACCCTGCCTGTGTCTACCACAGTCCCTGTTGACCTCTGACCTCAGGTGTATCACCTGCGTGTGTCCTGCTGGAAACGGGATGAACTACAGACTTTAGGTCAGCTGATCCCGGAGCTAAAACAGCCCCGTTACCTGACTCACATTTAACTGTTGGCCTCAGTTTAGCTAAAACCATCTGCCCCCCCCCCCCCCCCCCCCCTCTCCACTCCGCACACATTTTCGAAGCACATTATCATCACTATAAAGCGCTTTATCACTGTCAGGTCCATTATGAAAATGGTACCTGCAATATGATAGCAATATCATTATGCACTAGGAGGCATAACTCTTGTACCCTCTTTAGTAGAACATTATTCATCATACTAACTGTACCTAAAGCTACCACTGGTACAGACGTATTAGTATCATTGTAGGCTTACTAATTAGGAATTTCTGCTATCAGCTGAAAACACTGGCAACATGCATATTTGTCTCAGAGCTTATGAGCAGAATCCATCATTTTCAGTGCCCCCTCTCCCCTGAAACCAGTTTGAACCAGTCAGTTGAGTGGTATGTTGCCTGTCCAATAAATGTCTCCTCTTTGATTTTTCTGGCAAGGAAGGTGTCTGTCCAATTAGGGTGATGGAGGACTTGCATGTCTTCCTCCCAACCCCCCAGCCGGGCCTTAACCCCCCCCTCCACCATATCAGGACATCACATTTACCCTGTGAAATCAATATGTTAAAGGAGAGCGAGTAGGGCCAAAATCATCTCCCTCATGGATTTTGAATCCTAAAAACAAAAAAACAAAAAACCTTTCAGGTCAACCTCTGTTGTTACCAGAATTCACTTGAAAAAAAAATGTATACATAAAAAAAACAGTTGCAACACACCGTCTCATCCACACCGTCTCATCCAACGGCTAATAAGCTAACTAGCGAACTGAGGTAATGTGTGATCTCCTGAACTGTTACTGGATGCTGCCATAGGCTGTCATAGGCCCACAGCCCTCTCTCACTCTGGCTTGATTCTACCACTGCCCACTATTCATAAGAGCTATTTCCTATTCCATTTCTGTCATCCTTGACAGGAGGAGATTATTTTGGGGATGTTTGCATAAGAGATTAGGCCTTATCAGACCGCCATCCCATTTTATCTCTGCAAGAAACTGAAGGCACACTAAGACGCATACCGTATCATCGCAAGGTCCCTAGTTCTCTCTCTCACCCGTCCTTCATGTCCTTCATTGATTTAAAAAAAAAAAGAGATCCATTAAGCAGATATTTTCCATGCCACTCATTAACCCAATGTATTATCTGATATAATGTGTAGGTCACCGGAAAGGTTGGCTGTGTTCGTGTGAATTCTAATCATGAATCACACGAATGGGTTTGAGCCTGTTGGTTTGCATGTAAAATCCCCCCTAGCAAGCACTACCGCACCTCAGCTTTCCAGTCTGAAAAATATGTGAGAGAGAGAGAGAGAGAGAGAGAGAGAGAGAGAGAGAGAGAGAGAGAGAGAGAGAGAGAGAGAGAGAGAGAGAGAGAGAGAGAGAGAGAGAGAGAGAGAGAGAGAGAGAGAGAGAGAGAGAGAGAGAGAGGGCAGGGCGTTCCTGTGTCGGAGTAGCAGTGTGGATGACAATATGGATAAGCACTATTATAGACTCCATGGAAATTGTTTTCCTATATTTTCTATGTCATTATTTTAACATATCTATTGTTTATGAGGTGAGGGTTTGATACCATAGTTCTATGAAAGTGGAGGAGTGGGCAGTGCAGTTCATCGGTGGGATAATCAAATTTGTATTGGGGCATGCGGCTTGATAGTTGGCATAGTTGATTGGTATTGATTGGCATAGTGTTTAGCATGGGGCTTGATTGGCACACCTCCAAGAGGGTGATCAATGAATGTTTGACCCGCCAGCAGTCTCTGGTAGACGCCATTAGGGTGAATTAAACAAAGCACTGTCTGATGATTTAACCCTACTGTTATGTCCCGGGTCAAATTGTCCCATTGATTTTAGAGTTTGACTATACTGAAATGAGAAACGCTATTTAACTTCATTTTATTAACATGAGCCTTCATCTTATTCTCTAGGTAGGGCTGATTAACTCATAACAACATGACATGTTAATAAACAGGAAAGACTTCACGCACTTAGGTTACCTAGGTGACGTACTGGGTCAGTTTGATCCGGTGGCTGCAGAGAATAGGAGTTGTTGTGTTAATGACTCACACACACACACCTTCTGCTAATGCAGAAGCATGCATAAACATACTAATGCAGAAACACAATCGTATTGTGCATGCATGCCTGCATGCAGACACACACACACACACACACACACACACACACACACACTAGATCAACTCCAAGATCAGGATGACCTTTTTGAGAATAGCTTTTGGTTGGCCCCCAGTCTCTCTCTCTCTCTCTCCATATTTGAAATAAATGAACTTCTTCCTTAATTCCCATTTGCCCTGAACATGTGCATGAACAGCTGCAGTTATCACAAGGACTGGGCGATATGCATCTATACCACAATCAGACAGATGTTCTTATTCTTCATAGAGATACCAATGTCTCTCTACAAGACTATTAGCTTAGCACAATCTGATGATTCTTATTCCATAGCCATGAATGTCTTTCGAAAGACTATTAGCGTAGCACAATTTGTTTATGCTGATTCCATAATATTGCTATGAATGTCTCTCTACAAGACCCAAAGAGTGCAAAGGATCCAAAGAGTACATGGATATAATAAGGATAACATTAATATCAAAGCGGGGACAACAGTAGCTGAATTAAATACAGTATGTCGCCTAATGCCAGTGAATCATCTAACACATTATATATTTTATTTATTTATTCATATATATTCGCCCTTCCGTCGGCGTGGCGTGTTCTCTCAAAGTGCCCGACCACAGATGAGTCATCATCTGGCTCCGTCGTTGATTCCTGTTTTTCAGGAATTCTGGACCACGCCGTCCTCGATGGCGTGCGCTGTTGAATGAAGCGTGACGGAAGGTTTTGTCAACCGGAAATAAAAGTGTTTCATGTTCATTCAGTGCGAGGAGGGAACGTTGCCACTCCCAAAGCACATGGCTGCAAAGCGGCCCACAGAAATGGCAACGGTGGATCTAAAAATATATTTTCAGGCTCTGAAAATGGAGTGTTGTAACCCAATTGTTTGTGACGTGTAGGAATATCATGTTTCTAGGTTTTGGAGGTAAAAAAATATGCAAAGATACAAAGACTTTTGATTATGACTGGCCACAGACATCTATGTGTTGTCATATTTAGTTCGTATCGATATCTGGAAACCATTAGAAATCAAATAGAGTTCTCATAGTTGATGGAAATAAAATCCAATCAGAAAGGAAACAACAAGAAAGCCTACGTCCCTTGTTACTTCGGATGATGCCTTACTGCTTTTAATTGCTGTGTTAAGCCTTGTTTACCTCAAGGTAGTTACTCTTACACACAATATGTTCCCTTCTACCAGCCTGCCAGCTCTCTCTCTCTCTCTCTCTCTCTCTCTCTCTCTCTCTCTCTCTCTCTCTCTCTCTCTCTCTCTCTCTCTCTCTCTCTCACTGTCTGTCTGTCTCTCTCTTTCTCTCTCTCTCACTCTCTCTCTCCCACTCTCTGTCTCTCACTCTCTCTCTCTCTCTCTCTCTCTCTCTCTCTCTCTCTCTCTGTCTCTGTCTCTCTCTCTCTCTCACTCTCTCTCTCCCACTGTCTGTCTCTCTCTCTCTCTCACTCTCTCTCTCCCACTCTCTGTCTCTCACTCTCTCTCTCTCCTTCCAATCTCTCCCCAGCCACCCGCTGGCTCTCACTAGCAGCCAATCAAGCCTCCCATTCCCACCCGACTGTCTCAAGGCCTTTTATTGGTGTAGAGAAATAAAATAGTGCCAGACAGCCAACACTAACCCAGGCTGCCTTGATGGTCTGGGTGAGACTCCACTGTCTGGACCACTGAATACCAGGGAGAGAAGTCTCGTCTTAGAATACATGTTCTTACCTGCTCTGCTGCGATACTATGGCTCCATGGCTCACAGCAGCAGAGCCTTCCAGATGGTAAAGCCTGCCTGATGAGTCGATAGGGATGGGGGATGAGGGGGGGGGGGATCATGTCCCGGTTTGTGTCTGTGGTCATCTGATGGGGTCCTTGACTAAGAGAACGGGGTGGTGGTGTTGGTGGTGGTGGTGGTGGGGGGGAGGGGTTGGACCGTCGCTGGTGTGACCCATTTGGTCTGTAGCTGCGCTCCCCTTTGGCTCTGCGCGCTTATGAATCAGTGCTTGTGAAGCTCCCGTAATTAGCATACCCCGGAGTGTTTAAGATGGCATAACTGTGTGTGTGTGTGTGGGGGGATGTTGTTGCAGAGCTTTGTCCTTGTTGCAGCAGGAACCATGAGAGAGGGTTGTGTTTGCCCGTGAAGAGGCCATGTTGTTGTTGTGGACACGGTTGCGGAGGAGAGAATGAACATTGTCATTGTTTCAGAGAGGGGTTTTCTGGTATGCGTGTCAGTTTGTCTCGCGTTTCCACTTGTTTTTGGTCGTCTTTTGGATGAGTCAGAGTCAGGTTTTTTTTAACATCATTCAAAATACGAGTTGTAATCTATGACATTTGTAACACATTTGTAACACATGTTTAAAACATGCCTAGTGTGTGTTTGCAATACGATATACCCCATTAACCAGCTCTACCAGAGACCATTAACCAATTTATGCTCAATATTGTGTCGACATAGACCAAGTGGACATTGATTTCATGCCGTCATTCACCCTACAGTACATTTCCTATTACAACAATTATTGTGGAGCTAGATAACATTTTAATGATGCTGCAAATGGGCCCATTGGAGTTTATTGGATGGTTAGTAAGAGGATTTATCACCAAAGGCCCGGGGGTTTCAGAACCGCTGACCTGCTATAGCATGCTCCACGCAGACACCTCCAAATAAACCTCTCCTTAACATGCAGCTCGCAGGCCTCTTGATTTATACCACCCCGTCACAAAACCGTAATTGAGCAATTCACTCACCCCCACCCCCCCCCGCTATATACAGTAACCATAATCACTGTCTACGGAACCACTTCAGTTTTATGACACGGTTGGCTTTCTTCCAGACACAAATATATGCAGAAACATAAAGGCATGATTGGCTGCTTGCCTGTTAGCTGCATGGTTGAGTTACATTCAACAAAGGGGGGAGGGGAAGGGCGGCAAGATGTTTGCTGTTCCAGTATCGTTCATCACCTGCCTAATAAACCTTGGATGTGTTGACGGGGAAGATATGTTTATCCATGCACAAGCACGTCATGTCAGTGAACCAGTGAGGCTTGACATAATTAGGTTTAATCTGCTCTAAATCCCATTCTGCTAAGCAAACGCCATTATCGTCGTGGTGTGCCAGCAAGATGAAACGTGGTTCATACTGTATGTCTGATTGACGTTTTGTGGGAAGGCTTTGCTGTCCTGTCTAGAGCCAACCCTCAAACACCTTTCCCATTGGCTAACACACTTGTGAGGATCTGAAACATAATAATTGGATAGGTAGAAGCAAGATGAGTTAAACATTACCTATCCGATCCTTTCAAATCTACACGAGGGAGTAAAGTGCAATGGGTTGGTTTTGGACGGTGCGTCTCTGTCGTAAAAATCAGTCAAGTGATAAAGTGTTATTGCCTGCCTGCTGGCTCGATCTGGGTGATCAGAGTCAGGCTGGACGATGGTAAATCTTACCTACTGTATATAAGGTCCCAATATAGTCTACTATTCAATTGTCACTTTATTTTGTTGTTGTTGTTTGTGGTCTGAGCTATTGTAACGCCTGAATTTCCCCTCAGGGACCAATAAAGTATCTATCTATCTAGCTATCTGTCTGTCTGTCTGCCAGTCTGTCTATAACACTTCTCCCTGGAGGATGAGAGACTCGACTGGTTGCTCAGACAGGCTTAGTTGGACCCGTTCGTCGTTAAAAGTATTTATTATAATTCTGCCATTCTGCCTCCGTCTGTCTCTGTCTCACTTTCTGGCTGTTAAAAAATAATAAAAACGATGCAGAAAAAAAACAACGCCGAATAAAAAACTACGTAAGCGTTCCACTCCCCTGTGAAAAAATGTGGTATGATAGTAAAATGTACATTCCGTCATCAGCGCTCAAATGACGAGTGCATCATGGGAACCCTGTGTCTCAGATATCAATCTATTTCAGGACACAGAATGATCAAGTCACGGTCACGGATCACTAACGATGCAGAAAGGCTGCCTCACTGGGAACAGAGGGACATTTATAGGAGAGCAAACAGCCGCAATTGACGTATGTATGCCCAAGCTATTATCATCTATTACCCCCCTCTCTCAGGCCTCGAAAAACTCTAATTCATCTCCCACCCACATGCACACACTTCCACACACACACACACACACACACACACACACACACACACACAACGTTTTCACTGTCTCCCTCACCCCAACTTTCTCCCTCCCTCCAACCCCACCCCCCTCACCACTTCCACCCAACCCCCTCACAGCTCTTATATCCTCACCCCAACACCCACCATATAGCCCTTCCACCCCTAATCCATCCTCACCCACACACCCCCCACTCACCCCTTCCATCCTCACCCCCCTTCCATCCTCACCCACACACCCACCCACACACCGCCCCACAACCCTTCCACCCCCCCACCCCGTCCTCCCACACACAGGTATTCCACTCTCAGCTCGACAGGGAATGGCTGTGGCAGATGTGACCTGGCGATGAACCACTGGCATCTATAACAGTGCCGTGCGTCTGAGAAAAGCAGCAGAGCCAGACAACAGGGTGACAATCTCTGGGGTATTTGCAATTCCGGCCGTAAACACAACCAGGGGGTTAGACTCTGAGAGTTTGGCATCTGCCAACCCTGGCACTCTAGGGAGACACAGGCCACGGTAAAGTGAACATCACAAACTGTGAAACTGTGACTTTATTGGGGTAAATAAATCTGGCTCCATTTCCAGAGCCCCTCTTTTCGATCTGTATGCCTTGGCAGGAGAGGGGGAGGCGGAAATAGTGAGAGAATTATGCCAAATGTCAGTTCTGTCTCTGGCGTGCAGTTCAATCAGCGGGCCAAGAAAAGATGTGTGACATTTTTCACGTTCATTGCTCCTCTTGTGTCAAACGCTTGGAAGTACTTGGTAGAGGATTAAGTCATTAGTTACGCAGTTGATGATATTTTCAAAGCTATAACGTGGGCCAGATGTTTTGGTTATTTTTTTTGCACTTTGTCAAAAAGTGTGACATTATCTACAATAGTTCTCCAGCAGGGTTTTGCTTGAACCCAATTGAATCACCTAACAGCGTAAGTGTCACAGTTAACACACACACACACACACACACACACGCACACACTTATGCACAAACACACATTACCCCACTTCAACATCACCTCATCACCTTGTCTCCATCCATAAATCATTATACCTGATACTTAGTCAGCCTGGTTGAACCCTCGGTCACTTACACATGCATTAAAATATGATGCTTCTCCACATGAAACTGAAAACACAGCCATTTCCTGAATTATACACAGTAAGAATTGTTGATAAAATCTCTGGTCTATATCCAACTATGGGTGTGGGAGATGGCAAATGTTGTTATTGAATGAGTGCTGTGCTGCTGCTTTTGGCATAGGGAAACTTGGAACGCATGATTGCCTCTTGCTTATCAACTCGATCCAGAGCAGTTTGAAAATACACACTCACTGAACACTGGAATAGGGTCATCCCAGCTATGTGTGTGTGTGTGTGTGTGTGTGTGTGTGTGTGTGTGTGTGTGTGGCTAAGCATACATGTGTACTGTATACAGGCAAGCATGTGCACGTGTTTGTGTAACAAAGTACACAGTACACACAGATACACCTCTCCATCCAGCTGTGCTGAACACACTGCCTACGGCAAACAGTGCCAGGCTCCCACACTCCGCCTGACACTGTCCGCACCATCTTCACCAGGGCCAAGACACACAACCGTACACACAATATGCACACAGTTGACATCTTTTATAAATGCTCTACATGTTGTTTGTCTATGGTGTTAATTTTGATCTGCTCTTATCTTAATGCAATGATGCATGCCGTCATGTAAAACAATCACGAGGAGAACAGTATTGTATTATTGTGTGGATGCGCATCTGCACTCCCTCTCTGGGAATTCTATATATGCTATGGGATACATTCCAACTCGGGTTGTCTAATTCCATGCATATTTATGGGAGGGAGTGGAGGATGGCCCTGTCAATCACAGTGCTTCTGGGGCGGGCTTTCGTTGCCCTCGCTCCTAAGCACCGTCGAGATGTCTGTGAATGTGTCAAGAAACATTCCAGCTGCCGCGCGCTCTCCCAAATTACCGCCACCACTACTTGCAGTCGACGCGTGAGTTCCCGTGCCCCCGTTTCCACCCCGTTGCGCTAAAACTGATTGATATGTGTAGTGAAGACGCCTAGATTATGTGGAATTCCGACAGTGCTATGTGTCTGCGTTTACCGTGCACTGCGAGCTTGCCGCGTATTGGACTGTGGCGAGAACATCTGGAGCGCTGTCCAGGGTGCTGAAGTCAAGATTCCCCGAGTGCCGGAGACAGGCAAGAGGCGTTCCCGGGTATATGTCTGTGCAACTCAAGTCTTGAGATGACGCGGAAATGGCTGCATTCTGTAGCTGTATGGGGATTCTTCACGTGGGAAATAGCTGTGTTACTAAGGTAAGGGATGAAGTGTATATGCTCATGAGAGTTGTTTAAGTTGCCGAACAACTGTAGATCACGCGTTATGGCGGCTTTGGGTTTTGTTTCAAGGGTTTGGATGTTGGAAGACTAATGTTTCTACCAAAACAACTGGAATGGTAGGCTACAACCCAAGCCTATAACTTAACTTTGTCATTACAGAAAGAAATAGACCAAAAACATATAAAGCAGAAAAGCTTATTAGAGAGTTGTGCATGAGGTATTATTTCTGCAAATATGCTTATGGTGGGACATCTGATCCTTTCTCGACGGTTTTTGGCCGTTTCCCAACACATCAGTCAAAACGGTAATTATAATGCGCGCGCGAACAGATCTGTCTGGATTACACGTTGAAACGTAAACGGTCTAAAAAAATAAATCGATGAAATCTCTGTTTCCCCTAATGAAGCGTGCCGTTTGTTCAGGCAGCGCACTTTAGTCAAACGACGCAGCTGTCCGTCAGGTGACGGGACAGCTGCTTCACACGTGTGCAACCCACGTTCAAGGGGCAAAATGTTTAAAATCCGCCAAGTTTACCCTCCTTCATAGCATTCAACAGTTTTTACATGGTGGTTGTATACTGGCTTTGAGCGCAAGTTTGTGTGTTCGTCGCACCCATCACCCCCAGCCTCCACCGACTCTGTCTCTCTGCATGTCGATAGGCTAAAACTACATTTGGGTGGTTGATAAGTCATGGGCCGCCTGCCATAGTGTATACTTGTAT
This sequence comes from Nansenia antarctica, assembly GCF_963989245.1. Taxonomy (NCBI): domain Eukaryota; kingdom Metazoa; phylum Chordata; class Actinopteri; order Argentiniformes; family Microstomatidae; genus Nansenia; species Nansenia antarctica. The sequence goes on from NC_137676.1 coordinate 59,301,502, forward strand.
GTTGTGGTTGTTTAACTCCAGGCAGGGAGCTCTCAAGGAGCAGAGCCATCCAATTACGCTAACATTAAATGTATTACCATTATCATGCAATAACTGTGTCCTGACTGAATTGCAATTTGATCAGCGTTCTGCAGAGACGGTTAATGAGGTGAGCTTTTTACTGGGTAAAGTGTGACAGCTGAAAATGTATCCAACACATCCACGGAATCGGTTTTACGCTCAGAGCGAATAAAACCCATATTCAATCATTTTATTCTCTCTCTCTCTCTCTCTCATATATATATATATATATACATATAGTATATACATATAGTCCACAATATATTCCATTTCTGCCAAACCAGTTCAGCTTCAGCGTTTCTGCTTTAATATGATACGCATTTTACAAAGGAATGCAGCAACTGTCTTTAGAGTGCAGTTATGTCCCGGCCAAGCCATCCTCATTTGTTATGTAACATCATGTTAGAGTGGCGGTGTGTTGGAAGCGGTGAAATATTAAAGGCTTAGCTGTGGAAAGATCACTGTTCTCTGTTCTCTCTACGCATCCCCCCCCCCCCCCCTCTTTCTCCCTCTCTCTCTCTCTCTCTCTCTCGCCCCTCTCCCACCCACTTTTCAATTTCGTAAATGCCGTATCTGTATGCCAAGATGCATCATTCACCAAGTATACAAATTAAAAATAAATAATTGTCCCAGTTGTATCGGATTTGGATTTCAGAGTGCAGGTATAGTGGTCGCAGGTATGATTTTACGCACGGGGACGGGGCGCACATTTGAGAGTTTCAAATGCTGGGCCGTACAGGCGCGTATGTCCGTAGGTATAAAACCTAATTATGTATGTAGTCTAATTATGTATGTAGTCTAATGTATCAGAAATGGCCAAATCCTACAACTGCGTCAGTCATGCGCGATAATCGAGTGGTTATAGTGCTTAAGCTTAAACTTGTGATTGGTGGCATTACATAGGTTTATACACATTCAGGATTAGGCATAAACGTATGCCATCAATCACAAATCTAAGCATATATATATGTCATTTATCAAAAATGTGACACGGACTGAGGCTGCGTTCGTACATTCGCTCTGAGAGCGCACACTGGGTTCAACGTCGTAAAGGGACCAAGTAATTTGATTGGACAAGAGGCATCAGATTCCAGAGCGAATTGACGTGCCGCTGGCTCTTTGTGATGCGCAATACAGATTGTACTGTTGACTGTGTCGTCTAGGCTGTGCCGTCAGTTGGACAATTTCTTTGTGTGTATTAGAGTGCGGTAGGGCCTATTGGTTTAAGTGCTTCAGTTCTGACCCAATTTTCCACAGGCCCACCCATGAACTGATTCCTGGCTATGTTGCTGATTTGATTGAAAATATAAATCTGAGATAGTTTTCTGTGCATGTAGGCTAATAGTAATGTAATGTGTGTGTTAACGTCCAGGAACACAGTAACAATGTATAGCTAACATATATTCCTGCCTGGCTCCAATGTGTTTGCCTGTAGTGTGCTCACATGTGAGAATGCAAGTTTTGGTTGAAGTTTAACAGGTTTTTGAAATTCTCACAACGTCATATGACAATGTCTATTGACATTTCTCAGACTTGCTAAATATGTTACACAGCAAACACTTCTTCCCACTCATCTCTGATATCACATTGTCTTAGTCATGGAAGTGGGATGCCTTTTACTGCTGTCTCTCTCAGGCTATCTCTCCCACTTCAGTCATTCCTCTATCTCTCTCTCTCTCTCTCTCTCTCTCTCTCTTGCTCTCTCTCATGTCTTAGACCATTAGTTACATAATTAACTAATTACCTCACACACACACACACACCCCTCCCTTCCTCCCTCCCGGCTTCCTCTCCCTCTTCCTCCGTGTCCCTCCACTGCGCCAATACGACGTCACAGAAGTAATGAAATTGCCGGACGGAGAAGCACACAGTCCCAACTCCAGCTCTGCGGTGACATGAATAATCTCAATCTGAGCGCCGCGTGCCTGCACCTCCATTGGTTGATAACGCGATGAATAATACATGTTTCATTTTGTCTGTGATACCGAAGGTCCTCTCTGGCGTTGCATTATTGATGGAAAAGTCTGTTGCGCCACTTTGGCTGTGGGCTTCTTAGCGTCAACGCTCGCTTCGCGAGGAGAGCTATATGGGGTTTATACGGGTAATTAGGAGGTTGTGGCTGGCTCGATGCTTTGTCTGTCTTCGTTGAGTGGTGTGGCTTTTACCACTGTAGTTCTTCTTCATTAGAGCCGTACACAGTTGTTGGGGAGCTCTGCTTTCTCCCTGGTCTGCGATCCCTTTGGGTAGCGCCTCAGGGGAGGAGGAGGACGCTGTTTGCGAAGATTGATCTTGCCCTCTTCGGTAATGTACAGTGTTAGTAGAGGAGTGTCTACTTGGTCATGTAACATCCCCTGCCTCCCTCCATCCCTTCCAGCCCTATACCCCCGGCTCCCTTGTTCCCTAGTTGGGCCATAGGGAGGAGGGATGTGAAGGATATATTGTTGCTGGATGCAACGTGGGACAGGACTGAGGTGCATAGGAAAAATGGTAGGATGGGGGAGTGGGGAGGGCTAGCTAGTAGCTAGCACTGGGTGAGGTTGCTTGCCTATCTAGTCAACAGGACTTTTACTATAGGTTGGTATGTGACTGAAATGTTGTAGATTTTGTTAGGACAGGAAATAAACACACTGGAGCTTAGGTGTCCCACATTACCCAATGTCCCAGATTACCGGAATTCACCTGAGAGTTATGTGAATTACAAGATACCTTACTAATATGAGTTACTGTACGTGAATTATGACTTGCTTGGCGGTTAGCCAATATAAGGCGTTGACTTTGAGTGGTTAAGGTTAGTTTGTTGTCAGGGGAAGGCATTAGCAAACATTAGCATATTAAGCAACAACAAGTAGCACCAAAAAGAAATAGATCCCAAGCTTCATGATTCGTGATCGCAAGGCGGGCGGTTCATGCCTCCATCATCAACCTCCTTATGCGGCATTCTGCCTTCTGTATTTCCCTGCCAGTACAGACAGATATTACGTTCACACAGAGCGTATTCTTTTGGTCTGCAGAAACAGTCCCCCAGAACGTAATCATTTAGAGACTATGGAAGACAGTCTGATAAGCAGACTAGCAACTTAGTGAAATGTCAGAAGAGGGGGGGTGGGTGTGTAGGGCAGGAATGGATGGAGGGGGGGAGGGAAGAAGGGAAGGAGGGAGGGGATGTGACATGATGAAATAGACACTGAGAGACGCCGGCTGGACGGGGTCAACATTTTAGCACTCTTGTACCCGGCAAGTTCCCTGGACGAGACGAGAACGGACCGTTTCAATAGCCTCACGTTTCTCTCTGCTCCGTGGTTGGCCCTGCACGGCTACTCTGTTCTTCTATTGGGCTATCCTGGGCTCCATTATAGTTTCGTTGGAAACAACAAGACTTCGCTTTAAAGTTGAATGCCCTCCATTAGGCCAGTTTCGCAGAGCTGGTTCGGAGACAGTATCGTCAGACAGCTTTCAGAATTCCTGTCTAGGGACTTTTCAGAAAGCAGTGATGCGGTTCATTTTTTCACTGCCTACATTTCACACTTTGACACATCTGTTGAGGTGCATGTTGAAGATGAGGTCACTCTAATTTAAGGATGAACTTGTACAACCTAGCCGAGGTAACAGTCGCACATGTCGAAACATGATATGTGTTACCACGTGAGCTCACCTAGGATAAACTCCGGCCTCCTAGTTGTAGGCTGGGGCCCAGGTCATGTTGTGAGGAAAAATCCCAGGCCCTAATCCTGCAATGATCGTATCTAGGCGTCCACTCTCTTGGTTTCAATCAGACGGCATCAGTTTAACACAAATGCATCAACCTGGAGATGTACTCTGTACAAAGGCAGGTCTGTAATCTTACAGAACACAACAGGTGAAAGCAACATGGCTCTCTGTCTCTGGGTCCCCAAGTCTGATTAGATTATCCTGGATGGAAGAAAGGAGATGAGGAGAGGAAGCCAAACACCACACTATTGAGATGCAGCCAAAATGGTCCCCTTCCTCGGCCAAATATTAAACAAGAACAAAGACATTGTGTCCAAATCCTCTGACATGGATGTTATCAGCATCCTACAGCATGTGTTGTTGTCCCTCTCCCCCCCCTCCCTCTACCGTGTGTCAACGTGTCCTGCTCCCTCTGTGCCTGCTCTGAGAGGATTATCAGTGATCTTTGAGGTAAACAGCACGCCTTCCCACGCAGCACCGGGCAATGTCATGCCAACCTGCAGGCCTCACACACACACACACACACACACACGCACACACACGCAGCCAGCCTCAGCAGCCAGCCACAGCAGCCCATTTACACACATCTATACACACACACAGGCATGCATGCGCACACACACACACACACACACACACACACACACACACACACACACACACACACACACACACACACACAGGCATGCATGCACACACACACACACAAACTCTGTCACAACCTGTAGGTGATCCCTGGGAGGTTGGGCATCTGTTAGCAGGACACACACACACACACACACACACACACACACACACTATGAGCCCTGCCAGGGTCTGGCTGGGCAGCAGAAGTGAACACTGTAGAGCACATGAGAGAGCTGCTACCTCCTCAGCCTGGATGATTGCCCAGAGCTGAGACACCCCGAGGGGCTATCACATGTCTCCTTCACTCTTTCTCTGTCTCACACACCCCTCCGCCCTCTTTCTATTTCTGTCAAACCACATCTCTCCATTTCTCTCCTTTTCAGTTTCTCTCTCTCTCTCTCTCTCTCTCTCTCTGTCTCTCTCTGTTGTTGCTGTTGTTGTTCTATGACTCATGTGAAAAGTGATCAGATTATGTGGAGGGATGGACGATTGGTTTGATCGACAGATGGGCAGACACAGATCATTGCATGGATGGATGGATGGGTAGATGGATAGTTGAATGGATGGATGTTAGATAGATGATGGGTGGATGGATGGATAGACAGATTGATCAGTAGATAGATAGATCGATAGATAGATGAATGGATGGATGGATGTTAGATAGATGCATAGATGAATGGATGGATGTTAGATAGATGATGATGGATGGATAGACAGATTGATCGATAGATAGATGAATGGATGGATGTTAGATGGATGATGGGTGGATGGATGGATAGACAGATTGATCAGTAGATAGATAGATCGATAGATAGATGAATGGATGGATGGATGTTAGATAGATGCATAGATGAATGGATGGATGTTAGATAGATGATGATGGATGGATAGACAGATTGATCGATAGATAGATGGATGGATGGATGGATGGATGGATGGATGTTAGATAGATGCATAGATGAATGGATGGATGTTAGATAGATGATGGGTGGATGGATGGATGGATAGATGAATGGATGGATGGATGTTGGATTGATGCATAGATGAATGGATGGATGTTAGATAGATGATGATGGATGGATAGACAGATTGATCGATAGATAGATGGATGGATGGATGGATGGATGGATGGATGTTAGATAGATGCATAGATGAATGGATGGATGTTAGATAGATGATGGGTGGATGGACTATTGTCAGCATGCAGGCTCTGGTTGTGTTATTTGAGGTCCTCACTGGGACCACAGAGAAACACAATGCTCTGTAGATGTTGATGGCGGCCGGCAGCACATCTCAAGTAGGCTACTTTCTACGAAAGGCCAACCAGTCCACCCACGGGTGGTTGGTGACTCACTGGTTCCTCCATCGTCCGTCCTCAAAGCCGATTTGGAACGTCACGATTTTGGAGGAGCTCTCCTAACGGTGCTTGACCCGCAGCGTTGCGTTGTTGTAAGTACGGTGGCCCCCCGGGGACACATTTAACCCCACTTAGGGTACCGTCCTCGCTGGGGTGGAATGCTTAATGCCAAAGGCGCCCCGAGGGAACCCTGAATCAGAGTAATTTCCCTGACACTCAAGCAAGTCATTCTCTCAGTGCTTACTGTGTGTCTCAGTGTAGCGGCGGCGGCAATCTAGTTCACAGGCTCTTGTGATCGGGGACAAGGACACAATGGGAAGGGAGAGTTGCGTATTTGAGAATGGCCAGGTGTAGATGGGGATGGAAAAGGTTTACTACAGTATGCCTTGTGTCTGGTGTGAGTGTGTGCCTCCATGTGTGTGCACATATACCGTGTGTGTGCGTGTGTGGGTGGGCGGGCGTGCCCGCGTGCTTGTTTGTGAGTGCACATTTGGGATGTGAGCGTGTGTGTCTGTGTGTGTGTGTGTGTCTCGTCTTATTGGTTGTCGTGTATGTGAACTCACTGATCTGCAGACTCATGACCCTGGTGACCCTAGTTCATCAGCACCCATCCAGAGCAGTATCAGAGCGATGTCCTGAGACGACTGTGATGAGAGCCTGGCCGCTGACTGCGTGTATGTGTGCGAGTGTGCGCGCGTGTGTATGTGCGTGTGTGTGTGTGCGCGTGTGTGGGCTTGTGTGAGTGTGTGCGTGCGTGCGTGTGTGTGTGTGTGTGTGCGTGTGAGAGTGTGGGCTTGTGTGAGCGTGTGCGTGCCTGCATTCGCGCCTCGCATGTGTGTCAGAGAGCCCTGAGGTTGTCACGGGGTCGCTGAGCTCTGACATGGAGGTCAGCCCAGATGACTCGGCTTGCCAGAGAACTGTCTGCGACTGCGTCCAGCGCTCACAGTCCACAGCCGAACGCCAACGCTCCCTCCCCATGAGCATGTCAGACCAGTGTAGCGCCGACTCATTTACATTGACATTTTTGCCATTTAGCAGACGCCTTCATCCAAAGGGACTTACAACAACTACATTTGTCTAAGTGCTGTGCTAAGTGAATCGTCTATCCATCAGTCATCGTGCTCCTTAAATTCAAATAACTTTTATTCAGCCCATGGGTATACTGTACGTGGGTGTGTTTACGTTTGTGGTCGAATATATGTAATTCTGTGCGGTTCAATCTCAATGTGCTATAACCGCCCCCCCTAGTTACCGTACATGTATGGCATAGCAACAGTGGTCAGATGACTTGGCTAAAGCACATACACATCTAAGATCAGTCTAGTATCAGGAGACAATAGCAAACAAACAACCCCACTCCTCCCCGCCTCCCCCCTTCCTCTCACCATCTCTCTCCCCCTCCTCTCCCCCCTCCTCACCCCTACATGCCCTCCGGTCAGATGTTTTTCCCACATCTGTGCCTCCGTCCTCCACAGGACCTGGAGCGGAATGTTCCGGTGGCGATGGCCAGCGCCCTAACCTCCCCGGCGGTGCCCGACTTCATAGTTCCCATTCTCCAGCAGTACGCCTCCCCATTATCACCCCACTCCTCTGTGTGCTCCGGGACAATCCCATTACACAATTTCAGTCTCTGCAGTCATCCAGGGACACATCCATTATGTTAGCCTTTGACTACATTAGCAGATAGAGGTTAGCCGCGAGCTAGCCGGCTCTTTAAATAACGGTTGGAAGAGCGGGGAAATGGGAGGTCTGCATTCTGTTTGTGCTGCTCCGCCCCCGTCCTCCTACCTCAGTCGGAGGTCGGAGACACTGGGTGTATAGTAACAGCAGGATGAAGTCGATTGCGTTGCGTTATGGATAACGTTTGTTGGATGGGGTCCCCACCCCTCAACGTTCTCTTGATGTCTCTTTCTCTCCGGCTTTTTTCTGTTTCTTCGTGGTGTGGACGTCTTCTGCAGAGCCTCGAGTTGGGAGGGGAAAGCGGGAGGCCTGCTAAGCTGCTTAAAAATGTTTATTTAAGTTTATTTCTGAGCTATTGGGGATCTACAGCAGAAAGAGCGGGGCGTGATTTCCCTGGCTGGGCTAATGTTATGCACATCTCAAATTTGACTGGAATTTTTCAGATGAGAATTTCATGCAAAGCTCTTCTTTGAATTATGAAGCACTGGCTTCATGAAATAAACATTGCTCTCTTAACATAATCGGATTGCTACTGTTTTTGTCAGTAAAAAGGAAATTTGCGCTTTTCATCAATACAGAATATACACAGTACGAGGAACTCCGACATGTATTCAGAGACAATGAACTCTTTGGACATATAGTGTGTGTTCTACAGCTGGTTATGACCTCATGTGTTTCTTTTGTAGACGACTCACTGAGAGAGTGTGTGTTGCTCTTTGCTCAATAGATTGAGTTGGCTGAGTGCACCAGAGTGAAGGGAGGTCAGGCATGGCTGCCTTGGAGCCACACACACACACGCGCGCGCGCAGATACACACAGACACGCACACACACACACTCACACACACACACACACACACGCCACTGCACGTACACAATCAGAGAACAAGCATACTCAAGGGGGATGGCACGCTGTCAAACCTGACCCTGAGGACATCTGCTTCACCCCTGAGGCCCTCTGCCTGGGCCACAAACAACTGTATCTCAGGAACAGACGTCCTCCTGTTACACTCTGACAGGAATTACACAACTTGTGTTTTTAGGGCATTTCTGCTTTATCGGGATAGATACAGTAGAGATTAACAGAAAGGATGGGTGAGAGAGAGAGGAGGGATGACAAATGCAGGATAGATCAATGGCCCGGAATCGAACGAGGGACCCTTCAATTACGTGGCATGCGCCTTAGTGAGCTACGCCACCTAGACTCTGACAGGAATTACACAACTTCTTACAGAAATACATGACAATGCTGACATGACGTTAAAAATAGAGACTCAAGCTTGGGGAGGGGGTGGTGGGCTTGATCAGGATGACCAACAGTGGGATCAGTGTGCATGTGGGGGTGGGGGGCAGATTATATTCCTTTATCTTCATGTACAGTAAATTGGGGGGGGGGGGGGCAGATTATA
>NC_137676.1:59315341-59327841 GCF_963989245.1 Nansenia antarctica
ACTATAATGATGATGCTTTTGTGGTTTTATTGTTATTATTGTTCATATTATTGTTGTTGTTGTTATTATTATTTGGCCCCTCCATTATTGTCCTCTTTACTCATGTCATACAGTGTGGATCCGTAGTGTATCGGAGACGACTGGAGTGTGTGTGTTTGTGTGCGTGCGTGCATGAGTGTGTGCGTGCGTGCATGTGTGTGTGCGTGTACGTGTGCCCACGTTTGATACCATTCCTCATTCCATTCCATGCACTACACTGAGCCCGTCCTCCGTGCAAAGACAAAACAAAGCCAGCCATATCCACGATGTGCCACAACACGTGGGCACCTCCTCCCTCCCGCTTTCCTCCCCCCCCCCCCCCCCCTCTCGATAACCTGCTGCCCTCCCCCTCCCGATAGCCTGCCCTCCCCTCTCCCCCCATCCACTGTCCTTGTAGCCATTGAGAAGTGACTACGGATATAGCATTTTACTGTATATCTTCATAACTGGGCTGAGAATGTTGTGTCTTACACTATTTACTATTATGACAATATCACTCCTTGAACATTACATTTCCATTATAACTATGTAACAGTGTCATGACAACATTGGACACTGGAATTTGCAGTGGAATTTACAGTGGCAGTATTCCTATGGTTTGACAGAAGGACTATAGTATTAGTTGTTTTTTGGCTGTGAGTATTGGTTTACCGCTGTTTATTTATTGTTTTTTGTACCATTTACTACTAAACCACATCTCAATGGAACTTGATGTGTACGAAAAACGTATAATATGACAGATGTCATTCTTAATGTGTATCTTTGCAGTACAACTCACTGCCCAGGACGGTGTACTGTTGAAGTGCTTCACTTCATGCACATTCCAAAATGGCCGCCATTTGATGCATCATACACACAGAGGAGCAAGGGAAAAGACGGCTCTGGTTAGAGCTCCCACTTCGGCCTGCATACGTCACCTGTCTAACCTGCCTGGGGAGGTCCTGCCCCCACTCCAAGATGAAGTGTGTTCTTTCTGTGTTCCCCCGCCCCATGCCGTCCTCTTCCTCCCTCGCCCCGCATGACTGACTTCACCATTTTAATGGCTTTGTTAATGAGCTCTTGTCTGGACAGTATGTCTGACTTTAGCCAATTGACCTGTAATGTACAGCAAACAGTGTACACACACACACACACACACACACACACACACAGGCTGTGAACCCAGTGAAGCGATTGAAATGTTTCAAGTCAGCTGCTTCAGGTCTGTCATCAGTTGTTTCAGGTCTGGGTTGGGGACATTGACAGGGACATCAGTTGTTTCAGGTCTGGGACATTGACAGGGACATCAGTTATTTCAGGTTGGGGACATTGACAGGGACATCAGTTGTCTCAGGTCTGGGTCGGGGACATTGACAGGGGATATCAACTGTTTAAGGTCTGGGACATTGACAGGGACATCACTTGTTTCAGGTCTGGGTCAGGGACATTGACAGGGGATATCAGCTGTTTAAGGTCTGGGTCGGGAGGTTGACAGGGAGGATTTGCTGCTGGCTTCCCATCGTGGTCCTGTCGGCCCCTTGCCTAGCATTTCGATGATGGGTGAGGCGTTATTAAGAAAAACGTCCCCTTTGGGACAGGCCGAGATTTCTTTTACGTGCCGTCTGACACTGCGGTGACAGGGGCCGTTTCTGATGTCATGGCTGACACGGGTGACATTTACCAGCGAGGAGACCCCAGCGGAGGCCCGTGGACCTCTGAACAGAACCAGCCAGTCGACAGGCACTTGTGTGTATTTATGTGCGCGCCCGCTTCAGAGTTTTCTGTCACATCCATACAGAGAGGCAGACCAGGCGACACGACGTCATCCGTCAAGACGACAACATCACCCAGCACACACAGAAAAACTCCCAGGCGGAAATGTGCTAAGCGCAGAGGGTGCACGATTGCAATCCGTTTCATGTAGTCCTGTTAGTCCTGTTTGCTGTATCGAGTATTCATGACTCGTCGGCCAATAGGGAGTACTGGATTAATGTGCTTTCCTCCTTCCCCCCCATCAGCATCATGTGGACAGTAAGCATCACAGCAGCAACGGCATGCCTTGGGAATGATGAATTCTCCCTCACGCATTAAAATAATGAAATGTTAACGTTTTGAGAGCATGGGCGTGGATTAAAGGCAACAAAAAAATAACAAATTAAAGGATTGTTTGTCTCTGGGAGGGAACAATTGATTCCACAGTGCATGCATTCTGGTTGTGCATCCTTTTTCCTTTGGGATAGGGGTCGGGGAGAGGGATTGCGTCAAAGGGGAGATAGAGGTTTTCTTCCCAAGAGCGGTAGGAAGGGTTAAAATGAGAATGATGGTGGAGTGAGGACGAGGGAAAAAGAAAAAAGTAAGAGAGGGGAAAATATGGGGAGAGAAGAAGAGAGAGAGAGACATTAATATTAATGAGAGAGAGAGAGAGATGAATATAAAACAGACAGAGAGATGGAGAGATGCAATCAAACACAAAGCATCCCCTCTATATTGAGGGATATTCACACTGCCAGGGCTCTCAAATGTTTTTTTTAAAAATACTTTCAAATACTTGTGTTAGCTGAGTTTTTGGTTGAGGAGTGGGGCCTTGCGCTAAATCGATGTCGATGTGGTAGATGCCGACTTTTTCTCTTTTTTTTTTTTTTTTTCGGTACTTTTTAAATTTATTTGTATTTTATAGGATCCGAAGACCCGGGGCGATTCATAAAACATTCGTCTAGAGCCCCGGGCGCGCAGGCCTAACAACGTCACTGGTTTCTTCCAACGTCCAATCCAATCCAGAGGTGAAAGGGACAGGGAACGGTTTCCAAGCAACGCCGCTGATTGCTAGGATGCGGCTGTTTGTTTGATCGCCCCTCAAGCGGGCGCTAGGATTGCAACGCTTCGGTGTTTGCTGACGCTGCACGGGTGTGACACACACACACACCACGGCTCGGATGGAAGGGGAGGAAGAACCCCTGTAGGATTGCAGTGACCTGTAGCTGTCTCTGTTCAGCCCCCCCCCCCCCCTCATTCACCTTGTGCTGTGCCACATCAGAGAGCTGTGATTCTCTACCAATCCTTCCCCGCAGGTGGTAAGATATGCGTCACAGCTGCGCCTATGAGGGCACGCAGGCACGCATGCCTGCACACATACAGACACGCACACACACCTCACACACACACACTTAAGCAGACACACCCGCAAGCACTCTTGTCACCACGTGTGACCCTCACACCTTCACGCGAGCTGCCCTTGTCTCCCAGCTCCCAGAGTGCAAATACACTGCGACCATGACACAGCGGTTTCCCTGCGTAACCATTTTGTACCAGACAAAGTCTGTTCAGGGGACCGTACAGCATACTTTATGCAGGACATGATAGCTAGCCTGTCACCATGAATCAGGCCTTAATGCCAGCCTATGGTTAGCCAAGGACCAGCCCGTGTACCAGTCTTGTGCCCCGGAGCGGCACCCATGGCAGCGCGTAGCCTTATCCTAGCCTCTCATGCATAGGCCCGATGAACCAGACAGGAAGTGGCACACTGGGCCGCGTTAAGTGGCTTAGCACACTAAGGCGCAGACCATATCATCGCAAAGGTGTCTGGTTCGATTCCGGCCATCAACATATCCCAGATAAAGCATATTTTAAAAAAACAATGACATACTGATGGGGAGTTAGCAGCAGAGGCTAGCAGCAGAGGCTAGCAGCAGAGGCTAGCAGCAGACACTAGCGGTCTTCACCACGGGGAGACAGCAATGGGTTTGAGTGGGGGGGAGGGGCTCTCTTCCTGCTGGCAATAACGGTCCAATGAGATTGAGGCCTGGGAGGGGGGGTAAGAAGCCTATCTCTCCTACAGCCTGGTGTTTGTTGCTACTGGGATATGATGTTCTACTATAGAGACTGATACAGTCAAAAGGACTTAAATAATACCATTTAGCCGACGCTGTAGGGGGCTGACAAAGCCACTTACACAGTACAGTGAGTGTGTGTAGGCTGTGTGCTGGTGGTCCCCTGTGGGGACAGATCCTAGGATGTGCGCATGCTCTAACGACCGAGGCACTGCTCTGTTCGTTGACATTCTATGAGCTTGTCTGTGGGGGGTCACACGCCATTTGAGCGCCATTCACTCAGTCTATCGATGTTTAATGAAAGACTCTTTAAAGACCATCATTGAAACTGAACACAGGGGGGGGGTGTATAATGACAGATTGTGGCAATTCTGTGACGTATTGTATTGTGTGTTCATGTGGGGAAAAAATAGGACAGATGATAGTGCAATTGACGTGTGTTGTCGTCAAAGGACGCAGATGTTACATGTCAGTGGAGGCTAGTGGAGGGAGACATCAGAACAGACTGAGGAATGCTACCATCCTCCGAAGGAGCATGCCGTATCATCGCAGGGTCTCCGGTTCGACTCCGGCCGTCGACATATCCTGCATGTCATCCCCCCTCTCTCTCACTCATCCTTCCTTTCAATCTCTACTGTCTCTATCCCAATAAAGCAGAAACTTAGCCATACCTCCAAAATCTCACGTAGCCATACCTCCAAACCACGTTGTTCTCACTCCTCCTTTGGACAATTTTAGATTAGCAGATCTGGCTTTGATTGAACTTGATAGGGCGATAGGAGAATGCACTCGTCATTTCATTGGCTGTTACATTCTATGAACCCTTCGGGAACATGGACGTAGAATGGTTGCTTGTTGTTATGTGTGTCGTCTTTTTCCGACCGTGTGCAACTATTTTGCGGAGTTGTTGCCTATGCTAGCTTTCAACATTTGAGGAAAAAAAGAGAAAAAAAAAATAAAGGAAAAACTTTCATCTTTTTTACAGTATTTGATTGGGTTGACGTGTGCCGATGCGGCACTCATTTTAAACAGACTTCCACCCCTTTGTAGTTGCTTTCTGCAAAGGATTTCCCCAGGCTTTCTGGTGTAGGAAAGCCTGGTCTCAGAGGTTACTCCAGCAGGAACACAACCCCAGCAATCATCAGGAAGGCAAGGGGCCTATGAATAATTGAACATAGAATTACACACATCAAATGTGTCAGTTCTCATTCACGCAGGACCTCCTTCTCGAGGTTAACAAGGATTGGTACAGTACATCAATAGGAATTGTGCGTGCCTATCTGTGTTGTGTGTGTGTGGGGGTTTGAGTGCTATCACGTGCGTCATTCATGCATTGTGTGTTTGTGTGTGTGTGTGTGTGTGTGTATGTGTGTGTGTGTGGTCCAAGCTGCTGTACATACCTCTATATCTGAGTGTGAGTGCACATCTGTCTCGCTTATTTGTCAATCCTCCCTCCCCCCTCTCCTCCCCTCCCCTCTCTCCTCTCCGCTCCTCTCCCTTCTCCCTGTCACAGCTGGGTTGAGCACTGTTGCTTTCGGTTAATCTTACTTAGCCGATCCTCCCCCGCCCTCCCTTTGCCTCCCCGGGAGGGTGAGAGAGGAGGAAGGAAGGAAGGAAGGAGGGATGGGGTAGTATGCTGTAGCCCGCAGACTGGAAGTTTCAGGTTTTAATGACAAACAAGGGCTTCCGCATCACAGCACAGGGCTGTTCCCAAATTACTGAGATCCTCTCGGCTGGAAAAGTTCATGTTTGGCCAATCTGTGACTGTTTACTGGGGATGTCTCTCTCTCTCTGCCAGACGGAGGAGAATACAGAGAGAATGTTCTAGAGGATTCCGAGCCTGAACATTAACAGTTCTATCTCAGCTCATTTCGATCCGTTACACTGAAAGAACGTCCGCCCGGCAGCCTGCCTTGACCGCCACGCTCCGTTGGTCACCACACACACACACACCCCGGCGGCGTGCACATGGAGAAGGGGTTACCATGGCTACTGCCCGCCCTCTCGCCCTCCCTCCCTCCTTTCCTCCCCCGCTCCTCTCGCCGGGTCGTCCGTCTGCCCTTCCTGCACGCAGCTGATGGGGTTTTTGTAGACAGGAGTGAGGGTTGGTCAGGGGGAGGGGGGAGGGAGGGGGGTAGGTCAGGGGGAGGGGGTGGGAGGGAGGTTGGTCAGGGGGAGGAGGGAGGAGGGAAGGGACAGAGGGACAGAGTGACATGGCAACCTTGGGAAAAGACCACTGGGGGTGATGGGAGTTGTGGGCAGCCTTGGGGCGAGGGTAATGGGGGGGGGGGGCGAATTCATAGAGAGCTTTGCCCGGGTCCCTGACAAGCAGCTCCTCTGGGAGGCCCTGTCACTCTGATGTGGAGCTCTGCAAGGCGTTCCGGGCCGTGCCTCTCTCTGGAGGCCCTGCCAATACGCAGCCTCTCACACAGTACATGGATCCCAGCACCGGGCCCCACAGTGGACGCAACGCTGCTGACTTTTCAATCAATCTGTCGTCTCTGAGCTGGATTGGGGGGGGGGTTGCAGCAACTCTTCTTCTCTCTCTTTTTTTTTTTTTGCCTTTGGCTACCTGTGTCATTGAAGCATGACTTTCCCTGGCATAAGTATTCCCTTAGAATCCACAGCCGCTTTTCAAAAGAGAGAATTGCCGCTGGCGTATATCCAGGAGACAGGAAATGGAAATGTTTGAATGGTCCCTTTTATTCGGGGGAACACAATGTCATGTCGCTGAGAGCAGAGTCTTCCTGTTCATGTTCATTCAATGCCGAGGTGGGTTTTGTAATGTTGACACAGAACCTTGACGTTTCGAACGTAGGGTTGTTTTAGAGGGCAGGTTGGTCCCCCAGGACTTCTTGATATACTTTTGCTGCTCTCTCTCTCTCTCTCACTGCTCTCTCTCTCTCTCTCTCTCTCTCTCTCTCTCTCTCTCTCTCTCTCTCTCTCTCTCTCTCTCTCTCTCTCTCACTGCTCTCTCTCAAAGGAAAGAGAATAGGTTTTGGCAGATATCACATTGCTTCCTAATAGAGAACCTCTCAACATCCTTGAAGGGCAGTCGAGCGGTGATACACGTTGTGACATGTTGGACTACAATGCTCTCGTGGTCGGCTACGTTTGGGATGGGGCTGGAACAAAGGCAACGTCGTCTCCTCATAGATTATGGAGTATCTTAGATGACGTTGAAGTGTGGCTTCCGTTGTTTGGTTGATTCCCTTCCTGCCTATAGTGGAGATGATGGAACTGTGTCCTAATTATTTAAACATTTCCCTGAGGTGTGGACATGCTTTTATACAGTATTGACTCTTTTAAATCTACACTGAACAAAAATATAAACGCAACACTTTTGTTGCTCCCTCAAAACTTGTGGCATTGTGCCGTGTGATAAAACTGCACATTTTAGAGTGGCCTTTCATTGTGACCAGCCTAAGGTACATCTGTGCAATAATCATGCTATCTAATCAGCATCTGGATATGCCACACTTGTCAGGTTGATGGATTATCTCGGCTAAGGAGAAGTGCTCACTAACGCAGATTTAAACACATTTGTGAACACAATTTGAGAGAAATAGGCCTTTTGTGTACATAGGAAAAGTATTCGGTCTTTGATTTCAACTCACAAATAAATTAGAGCAAAAACAAAAGTGTTGCGTTTAGATTTTTGTTCAGTGTGTGAGGAGGAGTGCACAAGTCAACACCTTTTTGGTGTCTGGGTGGTCAGTCTATATATAATATAATATGGAATATCATCTATGAATCACTGACCTCATTCAGCCAAGGAATCCCGACTTCATCAGCACCAACATCTGACGCAGCAGTGCTGTTAAATTCCACATCTATTGTGTATGGAGTGCCCGTGGCATTGGGCTGCGTGGAATCCACACGCATACGCACCACGCTGCGGGCATGCAGGCACCGCAGGGACGCGCCGGGGAGCCATTTCTGCTCATTAGCGCCACGTATAGAACTGTACGCAGAAACGTTTACAAATGTAAACCGTAGCATCAGAAGGAAACAGAGAGGTAACTGACACACCAATCCTGAGCAGGCCGCTGGCGGGTGGCGTCCCTGCCAAACCAGAGACTTTAAATGATCAATCAAATGCAAATTAGAAAAAGAGAAACCCTCCAAAACCCTCTCTGACTGGAGCACGAAGCTCCCTGAAACCGACATAATCTCAGACATTGTCTCCGTATCAATCCTCTAACGCTATCCTATTTGTTTGTGTAGACGGGGTGGGGGGTGGGGGGGGGGCGGGGCTTAAATTAGAAAAATGCATAAACTGACCAAAATAGCCAGCTCTATACAGATAACTCATAACACCCTCAAACCTCTATGGGATAAGAGTGTGAACGCTGCCCGGATAAGCTGATCTGTGCTGAGCTAAGCTAGCCAGGGGCTGGGAGTCTGGGGGGGGGGGGGATGGGGGGGTTGGGTCTCGGTGTGGACACTCAAAGTGGGTAATGTTGTAATACCGCCACATGTCAGGCCGTGAGCTCTCAAACTGTATGAGTTAATCCTAATCACTCTGGCTGACCTTTGACCTGTTGTTAGCCAGTAGACGCAGTTGGATGACGTCACCCTTTGCTTGTAGGACTTAAATACAGGTCGGTATAGGGGCTTATGGGATGCAATGAGTGTTTGCACATATACTCTACTGTATGTGAGGTGTTATATATTTTTTTTATTACCCTGTTACTATACCCTGTCATATCAGCTGAGACCGGGGCCCTGTTTGAATATTTTGAAAATGCATCCTTCCCTCCTTCCTTCCTTCTCTCCTTCCTTCTCTCCTTCCTTCCTTCCTTCCTTCCATTCTTCCTTCCTTCCTTCCTTCCATTCTTCCTTCTCTGCTTCCTTCTCTCCTTTCCTCATTCCTTCTCTCCTTCCTTCCTTCCTTCCTTCTCTCCTTCCCTCCTTCCTTCCTTCTCTCCTTCCTTCTCTCCTTCCTTCCTTCCTTCCTTCCATTCTTCCTTCCTTCCTTCCTTCCTTCCATTCTTCCTTCTCTGCTTCCTTCTCTCCTTTCCTCATTCCTTCTCTCCTTCCTTCCTTCCTTCCTTCCTTCTCTCCTTCCTTCCTTCCTTCCTTCTCTCCTTCCTTCCTTCCTTCCTTCCATTCTTCCTTCTCTGCTTCCTTCTCTCCTTTCCTCATTCCTTCTCTCCTTTCTTTCTTCCTTCCCAACTTCCTACCTTCCTACCTACCTTCCTTCCTACCCACCGTCCTATCTTCAAATTCAAAATGTCATAACCTGATATGAATGTGTTTGTTGTTAATTGGCCCTGGTAACCTTCTGTTCATTCCAACTGTCATTCCCCTTTATCTGAATTCATAATTTGTATATGGCCTGGGGCAAATGTTGTTCTACTTGAACGAAATCCCCTCTGGAAATTCATGTTTTGTCTTATTTTCCCTCTCCTTTTTTGGTTTTATTTTTTTCTGAATAGCTGTTGCACATTGCTCTCTACTCCCGGTCTCGATTTCTGAATGTGTACATTTTGATTTATTTGATTGAATCCCCAATTGAGAAAAAGGAAGTTATTGAATCCGTTCATGCGTTCATTGTAAAATGTTCTTCTTCCTTTAGATGCTGTAGGAACATGTTCTTAATACAACTTTCGAGCATGGTTGAACTATTTTTGGGAAAGACTTTGCTGACAACGTTGTTGTTGTTGTTGTTGCTTTCGCCCCGGAGCAAGCAGAACACACACAGTGTCTGTCTCGTAGCAAAGTTTCTCTGTGCGAGTGTTGGCAGCTGCGAAGCTTTAAAAAATAAAAATAAAAATAAACCTGTCAGGCTGGAAAAGAAAAGAAAGACGAGAGGCTTTGCATCAAAGAAGCAAAAGACTGCAAGACAATCGCACAAACAGGGATCAAACTAAAACGTGACTCCCTCTGTATAACCACGGCAACACAAAGTAGGCTAACCTGTGCCGAGTGTTTACCTGCAACTGTCAAACTGTGTGGACAGGAAGTTGGAACACGTCCGGAGGAGGAGGGAGTGCAGTCCCTTAGGCATATCGGCCTGATTGGTTATTAACCTAATCCTAGTCTCCCGAAAAGCTTGCACCTTATCTGAGTTCAGGAAACGACAGTCGGATCCTGTTCCCTGGAACCTATATGAAGCATTATTCAAAAACAAACGACAAGGATGGAAAATACAAAGTATCCAGTCCCACTAATGTTTTTCAAGCCCAGTGCTCGTCATTGTCACTGGTGGTTTAAGTGCTACTGTGATGTTAAGTAATTAAATATTAATTTAAGTAAGTATTGTAATTATTCATTATTTTGTCTTGCTTTTGCTGTCAGGTAGGGTGATGGTTGGGTAGGGGTTAGGAGTAGGTCTGAGTGTTGCTGTAAATTCAATGTAGTCATGACTAATTGCGACACTTGTTACATTCTAATTATAGAGTAATGAGGTTTTAGTTGTAGTATACCGGTAATTGGTTTTAGTGTTTTAATTATCCACACTGATTTACTCTCTGAAGTATTGTCAAGTGTCCTCTGGAATAAGAATCCTGCATTCCACCTGCACCTATTGTGAGTCAAGTCAGGCATCGTACTGGCAACTGTCTGTATCAGTGGTCTGTCTCAGCGGTTTGTAGCTGTGGTCTGTACCTACCATCTATAGCTGTGGTCTGTACCTACCATCTATAGCTGTGGTCTGTAGCTACCATATATAGCTGTGGTCTGTAGCTGTGGTCTGTACCTACCATCTATAGCTGTGGTCTGTACCTACCATCTATAGCTGTGGTCTGTAGCTGTGGTCTGTAGCTACCATCTATAGCTGTGGTCTGTAGCTACCATCTATAGCTGTGGTCTGTAGCTACCATCTATAGCTGTGGTCTGTAGCTACCATCTATAGCTGTGGTCTGTAGCTACCATATATAGCTGTGGTCTGTAGCTACCATCTATAGCTGTGGTCTGTAGCTACCATCTATAGCTGTGGTCTGTACCTACCATCTGTAGCTGTGGTCTGTAGCTGACATCTATAGCTGTGGTCTGTACCTACCATCTATAGCTGTGGTCTGTACCTACCATCTATAGCTGTGGTCTGTACCTACCACCAATCGCTGTGGTCTGTAGCTGTGGTCTGTACCTACAACAATACATCCATGCTGGACTTTTACCTCCTGGTGTGACGGTGTGGAGAGTCCCTGTGTGCAGCTGGAGGCGTCCTGATGAGAGGTGAGCCTCTTTTGCTGTAAGAGGCACAGCTCAGCCTGCCCAGCGCTCTGCCCTACACCACCTGACCTCTGGACAGATCATCCCCTGTTACACTGCTCTACCTCTAATCTCTCTCTCTCACAGACACACACATACACACATATATACACACATACACACACACACAACATATTTATACACGCAAACACACTGTTAAATACATTTTGTATTGTTTTCAACTTAATCTTCTACTGTCATTGCAGGCCAGGTAGGGACGCCTGCATATTCTGTTTTTATCCAGTGGTGTTGCTGCTGTTGAGTACTTAATGAGCAGCAATTTGTGGTAATGGAGGCATTAACATTTAACATCTTGGCAGCCATTGTAATGTAATATTGAGAGCGGAAGTTCTTGAGAGGCTTACTCTAATTATACCAAACACACTCTACAGTATACTAGATGACATCCACTCTTGATCTTTCTCCATCTGTCTCCCTCTCACTCTCTCTCACTCTCTCTCTCTCTCTCTCTCTCTCTCTCTCTCTCTCTCTCTCCCTCTTTCTCTCTCTCTTTCCCCCTATCTCTCTCGCTCTCTCTCTCTCTCTCTCTCTCTCTCTCTCTCTCTCTCTCTCTCTCTCTTTCTTTCTCTCTCTCTCTAAGCACATTTGCCCTGGCCTCAGCTACTTTCCACCATAAAAGAACACCTGAATATGCATTACCATGTCACTAGGAATTACTCTTACCGCGTCCCATTAAGGACCTTAGTTACTGTCACTGTCACAGGCAATTCTCTAACACGTGTGTGTGTGTGTGTGGGTGGGTGGGTGTGTGCGTGTGTGTGCGTGTGTGTGCGTGGATGGGTGTGTGTGTGTGTGTGTGTGTGTGTGTGTGTTCCCTCTTGTCCCTTCCAGTCTGGTGGCGTCCAAGGAGCCGGAGAATTCCCGGGGGAAAGTTGTACCTCACATCAACTCTCCTTCTGACTTCCTGGACAAACTCATGGGACGAACTTCAGGCTACGACGCCAGAATAAGACCCAACTTTAAAGGTAGGTGAAAATGGACTTGGCATTCAGACTAGGTGCTAGGTGAAGAACCTTGAAAGGGCTGCATACAATATGAGCATTAGCATACAGGCCTTTTTTTTTTGTCTCTCAACCAAAATTAGACCGTACCTCGAAGCGATTGAGTTACCCTAACCCTAACCCTAAGCCAAACGCGGGCCGAATGAGGCAGTACTCTCATCAGTAAGCAACTGATTTCCATCTCTGGATACCTCGGGTCGGTTTCCTGGTCACAGCTCAGGCAAAAACTTCTGAATGAATCTCAATTTCAATGAAGAATCTCCATTAAAGATGCTCTTTGTTTTTGAATAATGCTTCATATAGGTTCCAGGGAACAGGATCCGACTGTGCTGAAGGCAACCAAACAGAATAATATCTGAAATAATGTAACTCAAGCACACACACAAGCACACACACACACACACCCACACCCACC
>NC_137676.1:59332841-59362841 GCF_963989245.1 Nansenia antarctica
AGAGGGAGAGAGAGAGAGAGAGAGAGAGACCCTTCTTAGCGGATGCCTCCCTCCACCATCTGGCCTCAGCCTCGTCCTTGGCATAGAGGAGCTGACCTCTATGTAACCTCGCCCAGGAGTGCACGCGCGTGTCTGTCCATGTCTTTGCGTGTGTGTGTGTGTGTGTGTGTCTTTGTGCATGTGCATATGTGTGTCCACTGTCACCGCTAGATGTAAACTGGAGTGTCACTGGGATGTGTGTGGAGGTTAAAAGTTAGGAGGTTAAAAGTTAACTAAGGAAGTAGGAGTAGCAATAGTAGTCGTTTATTTATTAGTTTCGTTCCTTTTTTTTTTCATGAACAGAGAAAATACATATTTTTTGGGAAGTGAATAGAAAGTCAGTGGCAACTTATAAATACATCGCACATCGCTTGATGTATTTCTGTACGGCTTTTCCAGACAAGGATGAAGTTGTAACCCGTGTCCCAGTTCTGATCCCAGTTGAAAGTAGACTGACTCCAGCAGACGAGGCTGCAGCATCTTATGTCTGGGATCACAGGGCCGCTCTGCCATGAGCACTCAGCTGCTGTCACCTCTGTCACAGGGGTCTGTGTGTGTGTGTGTGTGTGTGTGTGTGTGTGTGTGTGTGTGTGTGTGTGTGTGTGCGCGCGCGTGTGTGTGTGTGTGTGCGCGCGCGTGTGTGTGCGCACGCACGCAGGTCTAACTTGTAACAGACAGTACTGACATGGTCTGTGTGTGTGTGTGTGTGTGTGTGTGTGTGTGTGTGTGTGTGTGTGTGTGTGTGTGAGAGAGAGAGATATATGTGAGCGTGTGTATGACACAGCATGTGTGTATCCCCAGCAGCTTATCCAGGGAGAGTTTGACAGATTTGCAGATAAAGCTCAGTGGAGGAATCCAATAGCGGCCTTCCTTTCCAGAGGGGATATCTAGCTGTGGCCGTCACATTAAAGACACTTGACAATGCATCACACAGGCTTATCTCCCCGGGTGTGTGTGTGTGTGTGTGTGTGTGTGTGTGTGTGCGTGTCTGGACACTCTTTGTTTGCCTCTGTCGTGCCAAGGGTTCAGGTTTCATGTTCCGGTGAGTACTGAACCTCTCGGCTCATGCACTCAGGTTCAAAGGTCATTTAAGGCCAACCTGCTGGACTTATGCGGCCGACCTCGACACGTGCCCTCTTAAGCTTCCGATGCAGCCTTAAACATTTAGTTGGATATGGGTTGGGGGGGGGATTATGGAATGGGCAAATTTTTTTAAGGATGTTTTTTTTAGGCCATTTCTGCTTTATTG
Source organism: Nansenia antarctica (assembly GCF_963989245.1). Lineage (NCBI taxonomy): Eukaryota > Metazoa > Chordata > Actinopteri > Argentiniformes > Microstomatidae > Nansenia > Nansenia antarctica. The sequence goes on from NC_137676.1 coordinate 59,334,130, forward strand.
GGATAGTCATGGGATAGCACTTTGGTGACAGACAGAACATGTAAAGTGTGTGTGTGTGTGTGTGTGTGTGTGTGTGTATGTGTGTGATTTATTGGGATAGAGACTGTAGAGATTGACCGGAAGGATTGGTGAGAGAGAGGAGGGATGACATGCAGGATAGATCGATGGTCGGAATCAAACCAGGGACCCTGCGATTACGTGGCATGCGCCTTAGTGAGGAGCTACGCCACCCAGGCATGGTTTTCAAGAATATTCTACATCACCATTCATTGACTAAATTCCCTGTCATACCACAAGGTAACGTGGTAACAAGGCACAAGAGGCTGTTATGAATTGCCAACTCAGTTCCCCCCCCAAAAAACATTCAATTTCCTTCAAGCCTTGTAGAGTGGAGACGGTTTACAACCTCTCTCTGTAATCACTGAGCTTGACTGAAGACCCTGGACATTAGCTCCCCAAATAAGCAGCAGGCTTTAGCTTAGCAGGCTACGACGGTTGACTACCTCGTGGGAGACCCAGATTACAAACCCTGTTTCGTCACACGTGCTGTGGTACGGTACCATAGCACTCAATTGCAGGCTTGTGCTACAAAGTTGTGTTGTTACTGTAAGTCTTGTTTTAACTCGTACATTGAGTTAAAAGGATCACCCAAAGCTTCCCAGTAGCATCCCTGTCTAGTTCCTTACCCTGAAATGAGTCTATGGACAAGGACAAACTTCAATCGAGTATGTTATGTATATCTTGACAACGTAACTAACAGCTCATTTTTTGCATTTGAACCAAAACCCAATGCAAGTCAATGGACCCTAAGTTAGCGGGTTTGAAGTGTAACGCCCAAATCCTCTCAAATTCTCTGAAGACACAGGATTACTTGATTCAAATGACTTGGAGAACATTTTAGCATAATGTCAATACAATACCAACACAATGTGGCTATCACCCATTATAGCTGTGAAGGTGTTAGCCAATACAGTCAATACAGCTCACTCCCACCTCCTCCATCCCATTTACCTTGATTAGAAGCAGTGATGCAGACACACGAGAGAGGCCCAGAATGAGTCCAGCTGCTCCCACGTCCAGCCATGTTTACCAAGTTTGGGGATTACATGTGCCTAATTTAACATGTGTGTGTGTGTGTGCGGGCTCCTGTGTGATTCCGTGTTCCAGAGCAGAACACAAACATGGAAAAGCACTTTGGTGACAGCCAGAACATGTGAAGTGTGTGTGTGTGTGTGTGTGTGTGTGTGTGTGTGTGTGTGTGCATGTCAGCCATCATCAAGGTTTTGTGAGAGTAGGGAATTGCATCACACTATGGTCCTATGTAGGTGAGGTTACTCTGCTTAGTGTAGGTAGTATTAACTGTCCATATCAGAACTTCAGTACTACATATTTTAATAAAAGGGGGTGTGTGCAGCCAAAACTGGTGTCCAGAAAATTGAGGAGGTTTAACAAAACATGATAGTATTGATGATCTATCATGATTGATTTTGACATGATTGATTGATGATCTATTGATGATCCATTGATGATCCATCGATGATCCATTCAGTCAGTAAAGTAATGTTTACTTTGTTTAACAAAACATGATCGTATTGATGATCAATTGATGATCCATTAAGTCAGTAGATGTTAACTTCGCCTGGTCAGCCTGGTGTCTCCATTGTCACGCCAAACAGCGGCGTTTGCGTTTCAAATGTTCACCATCTGAAACGCAAACAAACTGACCTGAACAGAAAATCAATCAGGTTTTCTTACGGCAAGGACTAACAAACACTGTTAGTCGTCCTCTTCTACAAACCCATCGGTTTTGAAGTAAACGTGAGGAGATTTCCAAGGTTAGATTCCTACCACACAGAGAGCCTGCGGACTGCCACCACTGTGCTGTAGCCTTTCCAGATGGGCGAGAGGGCCGCCCACAGACACACATGTAGCCTCCAGACATACGCTTGTTACATTCATGTGGCACCACCATCAACGATTTCTTAGCGGCTGATGCTGTTTGAATGAGACACAATCCCCAGGCCGTTTCACAGGCACCAGTGACAGCTTAATGACGAATGAACTGTGGTTCCACATGTAAGAACCGGAGTTGCCATATTCAGTCTGTGTCAGAGAGGGAGGGAGGGGGAGAGAGGGAGGGAGAGGGGGGGGGGGCAGAGAGGGACAGGGGGGGAGAGAAAGTCAGAGGAGAGAGAGAGAGAAGCAGAGTGGCATCGAGGGTGGCAGAGAGGGACGCGTGGGTGGCAGTGACAGGTTGTCTGTTGGAGTTGACTGCGGTTTTAGTGTGGTACACACACACACACACACACACACACACACACACACACATTAAGCCATCCTTCACCTCTTCAGTCATCAGAATCTCCCAGCCCTCAGAGAGCTGACGCCACAGGAACAAGTTGAGACACGCGCACACACACACACACACACACACACACACACACACACACACTGGGGCCATGAAGTCCTCATCTGGGACTGCCCCAGGGACCACGTGCACATTTTATGGTGATTTCAACCATGTTATGGAAGTTAGAGGAGAGCCCTGTCAAACGCTACATGCACAAGGACACTGCAGGTGTAGCTCTTATATTAATAATTAAATCATTTATTGTTTCATATAGTTGACATTTTCATCACATTCTTATTTTAAGATACATCAAACTAAATTGCACTTTTTCACTCCGGCTGAACTGAGCAAATATCAGAAAGTAATCAGATATCATATTCCCAGCTGAGGGGAAATATATTACATTCTATTTGGATTTCATTCGATTTTTATATGAGCATTTAGATACAAGGGAGATGGTATTTAATCTAATCTATTCCATGTAGGCGAGTTAGATGGATTTCTGTCTCATGCTCTGCCTGTCAGGTGTCCAATCCCCAGCTTCACACCTGAACTTGCTGACATGCTGGTTTGATTGCGTCGAAATTGCAAGGCCTTTTTTCATTGAACTTTCGTATGCTACTTGAATGCTACTGAATGTGTTCATGCAGGGAGTAAACCTAACAGTGCCTGTACTCTGTGAGTTTCAGGGTGTTAGGGCAACACGTTCCCATTGACAAGTGAGGTAACCCATTGACTGAACCCATTGACTGACTGGCAGTGACTGCTACTGAATTACCACTTTACATTTTTACATTTACATACATTACACTTTTGGGTTAGGGTTAGGTCACTCGTCAACCCAAGACGCCCAATGTTTTCCAACGCGTCGATTGGTGAGGAAAGGGCCCAAGCTGCAGTTTTTGACGAGTTGTGAATGAGACAGACAAACAGACAGACAGACAGACAGACATACAGACAGACATATAGACAGATAGATAGACAGATAGACAGGTTGATAGATAGACAGATAGATAGATAGACAGATAGATAGATAGACAGATAGATAGATAGACAGATAGATAGATAGACAGGTTGATAGATAGACAAATAGATAGACAGGTAGATAGGTACTATATTGATGTCTGAGGGGAAAGTCAGGCGTTACAGCACCCCTGACCACAAAACAACAACAACAACAAAACGAAGTGACAATTGAAGAATAGGCTAAAATAAAATCAGTTAAAGAATGCTAAATAAAGATAGACCACTCGACATTTAAGCGTGGTAAAGCAACTATATATTTTGTCTGTCTTTCCGTCTCCAGGTGTTTGCCACTGGTCAGAGGAACAGTGAACGTGTTACTTTTTATTCAACCCAAATCTCCTGATGTGAAGCATATGGTGTATAATTACTGTTAACACGCCGACTAAGTAGGGATGACAATAGGTGTTCTCCCCGGCTCCTTCTGTGTTGTTTCAGAGAGACAACACGCTGAGTGGAGCAGCTTGTGCCTTTGAGGCGTGCTTGTTTGGGTGTTTGGTTCACTGTGTTTGTTCAGAGTCACACACCAGAGCCTTTTAGTTGTTTTAAGCCAAGATGGAGTTTTAGTATCCTTCTTTTTTTTTTTTTTACCTCTTTCATGACTTTCTCAATGCAATGTCGTGTACTCCATAAGGTGTGTGTGTGTGGGTGTGTGTGTGTGTGAGAGAGTGTGAGAGAGTGTGTGAGTGTGTGTGTGTGTGTGTGTGTGTGTGTGTGTGTGTGTGTGTGTGTGCGTGTGTGTGTGTGTGTGTGTGTGTCTGTGAATGAACACGCCAAACAGAACATGTTCTGAACCTCATAATGATACTTTGTTGTCTCCTTGTTATAGAAATGTGTTCTATGCTTTACAAATGTTCCCTTATGAAGGAGCTATTCCCAAATTAGTTATGAATAAACTAAAACGTGTCTTTTCATCCAGCAGCTGATCATTTATGAAGACGTTGATCTTGTTCTCTCTCTCTCTCTCTCTCTCTCTCTCTCTCTCTCTCTCTCTCTCTCTTTCTCTCTCTCCCCCTCCCCCCTTCTCTCTCCAGGACTACAGAGTGAACATCTTCCTCCGCCAGCAGTGGAACGACCCCCGGTTGGCGTACGCAGAGTACCCCGACGACTCCCTGGACCTGGACCCCTCCATGTTGGACTCCATCTGGAAACCAGACTTGTTCTTCGCCAACGAGAAAGGCGCTCACTTCCACGAGGTCACCACAGACAACAAGCTCCTGAGAATATTCAAGAACGGCAACGTCCTGTACTCCATACGGTGTGTGTGTGTGTGTGTGTGTGTGGTGTGTGTGTGTGTGTGTGTGTGTGTGATGTGTGTACTTTCCAGTACCTCAAAACCCTACTGTGATCAGACTATTGTGGGAGAAAAAAGAGCTGTACCTGTACTGTATAGCATACCGCAATGCAGGTTTGATTGAATTCCAAACCAAATTCTAAACCACAAAAGCACCATAAAGTGCCACACCCCTCACAACAATAGATCAATCCTGTGTGTCCAACCAAATGACAAATCACAGGTGGGGGCGAGCGGGGGTGAGGGGGTTGGTGAGGAGAGCGTAATTATAACATTTCCACTGTGCAGCTGTCAGCCTGCACTCCTCTCATCTCCTCTCCTCAGTTCTCCCTCACCCTTCTCCCCTCATGCCTCATCATCATCTTCTTCTTCTTCTTCTTCTTCTTCTTCTTCTTCTTCTTCTGTTTCTTCTCCCCCCTGACCCCTCCCTCCCTCCCTCCCTCTCTCTCCCTCTCCAGTCTCCACTCAGCTCCTCTCAGACAACCGCCTAGTCTCTGAGGTGTAGACCAACACATAGCCCTCTCTAGTTACGTTCCCCTCTCTCTCTCTCTCTCTCTTCTGAATGTTTTACCAGTTGACGGCCCCCAGCTGAACAGTCCAACTCTCTTGACGCGCTTGTGAATAGATCAATGTAGGTCAATGGGGATGCAGAGGCGTGACAGTGATGACTACCCTGCGTACTGGTGACGTCGATGACTCAAATGTGTCTGTTTGTCTGTCTGTCTGTCTGTCTGTTGTTGACTCTCTCTCCTCCAGATTGACGTTAACCCTCTCCTGTCCGATGGATCTGAAGAACTTCCCCATGGACGTGCAGACGTGTATCATGCAACTGGAGAGCTGTGAGTACCGTGGCTCGATGCGTTCCTGCCTAGTTGTATGAACGTCTCCAGCACGTTTGTGGCCATGAATCGATGCACATGGTCTATACTCCAACAATACTCAATACTCCAATAGGCTGTGGCATTCAAGCGGTGATCGATTGGTGTTAATTAACGGGCCCAAAGTGTGCCAAGAAAACATTCCCGAATGACCGGGAAGGTGTGCAGGTGTTCCTAATAACGTCCTCAGCGAGTGTACATAATCTTGCTCGTTTTAACATCGGCACCTTTTACCATTCCATGTATCCATTCACAACAAAGTATCTGGCTTCTATCTCTGTTTCCAGAAGTTAAGTGTGCTGGCTCCATTCTTATCTAGATGTATCCGCTTGTTAAGTCTGACGTCAAAAGTGACGTTTAGCCATTTCCGAGTCCAAACCAAAAATTCTCCGCACCAGAGTACCTGTGAACTACAGCGGTAGAATGACAGTTTAATCGTTTTTTAGACTCGGATCTATTCATACAACAAGGGACACGGCACTTTCCCGTTTTCTCCTATTGTCAGGGTATTTGAGCCTCGGAAAAGCGCTATATAAATATAATTAATTATTATTGTTATTTCGGCATTTCGAAGACAGCGCCTCAGCCAACGTTGGACCCGGAAACACGTCACGACTTAACAAGCGGATAGACATTGTGAGGCAGCTCACTTCCAGGGACTATGTTTCCAGAGATCTGAGCCAAACAGAACAGACAGAGTTGGTGGCACTGCAGTAAATAATGGAGGATGTTCTGGTCATGGATCCTTGACAGGGCAGGAGGGACGGGGAGAAAGAAAACGTGTGTTCTTCCTGGACCGGGGTGTCTCACTGGCTCTGGGCCGGGGCCTCGAGGCCTCGGTGTCTCACCCGCCCCCGCCTCGTTGGGGCTCGCGGGGCGCTGGAGACGGTCGTCATGGGGACACCATGGTGGCCGGGTCCTCCCGGGAGTTCCGCCTCTCTCGGATAGTCGGTATGACAGATATAGAGATTGACAGATGGGTACTAAGATCTAAGGGGAAATTAGATCTATCCGAGGGAGAATTCAGGCGTTACAGCAGCTCAGAACACCTAAACAACAACAACAAAACAAAGTGACTAAAATAGTAGACTAAAATAAAAAATAAAACTAAAGATATACCTAATAGACCTAATAGACATCAGAAACCTTATTTATATACAGTAGGATTTAACATCCTCCAGCCTGACTCTGATCACCCCACTGGAGCCAGCCAGAGGAGGAGCTGTGCAGTCTTATTGCGGCAGGCAGAGAAGATCTCCTATGGCGTTTCTGAGTAGAGGGAGAGACTCCGCGGTCCGGCGCTCTGGCTTCCTGCGTTGGCTCCCGGCCCATAAAGCCCTGGGAGCTCGTTAGTCTCGGTTCCCCGGCGGGAATATACATATATCCATATACCAGGGAGGCTGGTGAAGGTAGAAATCGGAGGACGGGCTCATTGTAATGCATGGAATGTTTGATACCATTCCTCATTCCATGAGGCCCGTCCTCAGATGTCTACCTCCACCAGCCTCCACTGACATAATATACATAGTGCCAGATTGGCCCCTTTTCTACATTCACAACAAGTATTTGGATTCCAGCCCTGTGTTTCCGGCAGTTAAGTATGGTAGCATTGTTTGAAACTTCTGTTGATTCCATGAACTGCTATTGGTCAATATCACCAAGACAGTGCTAACTTTGGTCTGCCATGGGATTATGTGGTTTCATGTGAATGCATCATGATGCTTTGGCTTTGAAATCTCTCTGGTCAAACCCTCCTTGTGCTGGGTCTGCGTACTCCACCTCCTCCCATGGTTGACATCCAGGCTGACAGCAGGCGGTTGTGTAAGGTCCTCAGACTGATCAAATAGCTCTTTCATCTGATGAAGCCGTTTCTAGGCCGGCGGGAAACCAATGAGGTCAATGGCAGTTTGGAGATTTTGAGATTTTGTGGCTTTTACCTGGAGGTATAATGCCCTGTCATGCCAGTGTGTGTAGTACGGTATTTCCCTTAGTCACGTGCACACACACACACACACACACACACACACACACACACATAAACAGTCATGCACACGCACACACACGCACATCCAAACAGTTGTGCATGTGTACACACACACACACACACACACACACACACACACACACACGTAGAAAAGGAGGACATTTTGTGATGGCAAAAATATTTTTGCCTCCCAGTGTAATGCTGCCCTGTCATGCCAGTGTGGATGGCACAGTACTTCCTCATGTCATACACACACACACACACACACACACACACACACACAAACAGGGACGGACACACACACACACACACACACACACAGGGACACACACACAAACACAAACACTCTGTGACCTAATTTTACAGGGACATGGCGTCTGTTCCCTGTAGGAAGGACTGATTCCAGCCAGTAGACCCTTGGCTGATACCATGACGTACGAGACTGAATACACAGAAGTGGGGGAAATACCTACATGTATGGATTGGAATGTTACAATTTCTTTAGCTCTGTAGTTCTTTGAGTTAAGACCAATGTCTGGGCTAACTTTCATGTGAATAGCTGCAATGGAATTATGTTGAATTAAAAAATGGTTAAATACTTATTTCCCCCAAGGTAATAGAATATTAAAGCATAGGATATAATATATTTGCTATACATAAATGTAATAGTATGAAGACTATGTCCGTACCTCTATGCAAATGTCATCATTTGCCTTATAAGTTAAGGCTATAGTCTCCATCCATGATGGAAGACACACCTACTGTAGTAACATCATGTGGTCCACTATGAAGGAACTTGAGCACAGTGTGTCCTTGAGAGAGAGAACCTCAACAGCATCACAGCTGCCTTGAAAACCACACGCTTCTGTCACGTTTGAGTGTTTTATGAACCCACCACACAGTTCTGTCTACTGTGCAAGAGAGTATCGCTTACAAATCCTCTGTGTGTGTTTGATGGTTGAATTCAGTCACACATCTACGTCAATGTTATTCCCCATCATCATCATCAAACATAATGCCAACATGTTTCTGGTGCTACTCATATTCGGGACCACACACTAGATCTATTTATCACCAGAGGCATCAAAGCTTCATGTATTACGGCTATTGATGTTACTATGTCTGACCACTTTTCAGCTGCTCTGAGAAATGCTGATTCAGTGATGATAGTTAAACGAGTGTTGCAGAGCAGAAAGCAAATAGAGGAAAACTGAACTCCATGTTCACCTGGAGCTGTAGAAAGAGAAACTGCATTCTTATAACATTGAGTTGAATAGAGCCAGAAAGTAATTATTCTCTGACATCATTAGCAGGGATGGTAATAATACACTCAGTCTCTTCCACTATTGTTAGACTAACCAAACCGAAGGCTCAATTAGCGGCGAACCCATCAACTGAAAAATACAATGCATTTGCATCTTTTTTTAGTCACAAAATAAAAACAATTAGACAATCTATTCTGATAAATAGGAATAAGCTCCCATCTCCGGTAGCCCACAAAAGCAGTATTACTAGAATGTCTTGTTTTAAAACCATTGATCTCAAGGCTCTTGAAGAAACAGTACACAACCTTACAATCCTCCACCTGCTGTCTGGATTCGCTCCCCATAACCTTTTTCAAAACAGTTTTTAGCTGTCTTGCGGTGTATTCATTGCAAATTGTAAATAGCTCTCTTGTATCAGGCACTTAACCAAAGACTTTGAAAACTGCTGTGGTAAAAAAAAAGAAAAAGACCAGCTTAGATTCCTCCGTAATGGATTACTACAGGCCCATTTCTAACCTGCCATTTATAGGTAAAGTGAGAAGACGATCTATAAACAGCTCAATGAATTCCTGACCTCTTGTAGTCTTCTCGATCACTTTCAATCAGGGTTTAGACCTAATCACACAGCACTAATACAGCTCTTATTACGGTTTTAAATCACATTAACCTTAACACTGATGCGGGAAAAGTCTCAGTACTAAGGCTATTGGATCTTAGTGAAGCATTTGATACTGTTGATCATGATACTCCTAGACAAGCTAGATATATCTGACCGCACTAGCATGATGTGTTGAGTTCCCCACGGTTCCATTTTCGGGCCTCTTGTATTCAACTTATACATGCTCCCATTAGGCACACTCATTCAGGATGACAATGTTGCTTATAACAATATGACAACAGATGATCTTGCACCAATAGACTCCCTTATGAACTGGGACTTGACCACATTTTTCCCATTAGATTATTACACTGGCTCCCGGTATGTCACAGAATAGATTTGAAAATCATGTACAAATCCCTGAATGGTGTAGGGCCAAAATAGAAAGAAAAAAATAGAAAGATCCCTAAGATCGTCTGAGGCTGGCCTTTTAAAAGTTCCTAGAGTGAGCACCAAAAGTGGCGAGGCAGCATTCGCTCACTATGCAGAAAAACACTGGAACTTGCTGTCACAAGACATTAGGTCAGCCCCATCTGTATCAATTTTTAAACATATGCTAAAAGTTCTGTTCTGTTTGGCTTTTAATTGAGTGTATTTTAGTTAGGCTAGGCTTTTTTCACTGATTTATTTTGACATGTTGTCAATGTAGCTACTGTAGTCAATTGTTTGTCAAATCCATTGAGACACACAGGGAACACAAACATTTCTACATGGACGTGCAATCGCATGCGCTGGGCAAAACTGTCTCAAAACCGTCTGATTGACTGCACTACTAGAAATAGATAGATAGATAGATAGATAGATAGATAGATAGATAGATAGATAGATAGAAGGATAGATAGATAGAAAGAAGGATAGATAGATAGAAAGATAGATAGATAGATACTTTATTGATCCATGAGGGGAAATTAAGGCGTTACAGCAGCTCACACCACAAAAAGCACCAACAAAATAAAGTGACAATTGGATAATAGAATAAAATAAAAACGAAAAACTATATAAATAGACGTCTAAAACATTATAACCTGTAACAACAGTCCAGTATGATTTAACATCCCCCAGCCTGACTCTGATCACCCCACTCAGGCCAGCCGGAGCAGGAGTTGTATCGTCTTTTTGCGGCAGGCAGAAAGGTATAGGCAGAATCTCCTATACATCCATGTATCCATGGTGACGACCTTGGTGGGAACCCGACCCCTGAGACTCTCCTTTTGCCTCCAGGAGTGGGAAGTGTGAGATGGGTCTACAGCCGTGGTAGCCTTAGGCGGTGGACAGCTCAGCCACAGCCTACCGATCTAAATCCATAACCGCCAGTGAGGAAACAACACTATCCCCTTTTTCACAGCACTTCATTAACGCGTGTCTTCAGAAATGAACGACAGTATGTTCACGCGGGGGCAGTAATGGGTTAATTACTATTAACATGAATGACCCCAAGCTGCCCCTGTGGTACAATACGAGTACCCCCATGCACAAGCAGAACAAGCACCAGCGGACACGGTGACACAGCTTTATAAAGACCCAGAAAGATCCCGACTAATTACATCTCTGCGAATCATTTATTTATACGTGTTCACAAAACCGTCTCCTTTCCAGTGCAGTGCCGCGGCCCGGGGGATGTTGTGCCAGGCTCTCTTTAAAGCTTTGAGAAATCACTTGGCTTCGTTCGTAGGGCTGCGCTCTGTTTTAGTATGCGCCTCTGTTGGCCAACAATAACAAGGCCTTCCGGCTTCCCCTTTCCTGCGTCTGCAGATCAAAGACAGTGTTCAAAACCCAATAATGCGATTCGTTCAGGATTGGAAGAAGGACATTGATGATTGATGATGATTGTTTACCTTTTTTTTGTTGCCATGACTTGAGTTTATTTTTTAATTTTTTAAAATTTGTTTTTCAGATTTTATCCCTTTTTTCACCCAATTTGGTAGCCAATTGAACCCAACCTAGCATCCAATTATCCCCTGCCTATTGCGAGGGATCCGCCGCACGACCCCGCGGCCGGCAGTCCCAGAGGAGGCCGCCAGGCAGACTAGCTGACTGGCTCCTCGAGCCCAGCACCGTTATTCCAGCACCAGACGGGGGCGCTGTTGCGCGACGGATCCTTGTCCGGAACTACTCCTATACCCCCCTCGGGAGCGGCCGCCCAATATGCCGTTCCCCGTGTGTGCCCTGGCCATATCCGGGTCTGGCGAGCCGGGATACGAACCCCGGCCCCGGTGGGCAGCATGCACTAGTGGCCAGTGCTTTAGACCGCTACACCACCGCGGGGCGACTTGAGTTTATTAGCGGTCATTAGGGGCATTATGTGATCTTATCAACTGTAATGGATTGTGGTCTGATGCAGTACAAGATATTATGAAGGATTGTGGTGGTCTGATGGAGAGTAGGATGCAATACAATATATTATGAACAAGATATTAAGCATAGTCATGAGGTAGGCATCATGGGAGTATGAAAAGACCCTGGCATTTTCTTCAGTTTGGTTATTGGTTTTATTACTTTTGAACATGTGGCTGTGGAGAGTCCCTATGTGCCAAGTCCCTATATCCCATATCTGAAAGTGAGTCACATTGAGTCACACTGCAGAGGGCTACTTTCACTCAGCTCCAAATATGACCCCATCTGCACTGCCTCCACACACACACACACACCCCCCCCCCCATCCCCTGGGCTGGAGCAATGCATTCTGGAACATATCTGGAGAGAGAGAGTGAGAGAAAGAGATAGATAGAGGGAGAGGAAGAGAGAGAGGGAGAGAAATTGCTTTGAAGTAGAAGAAGGCTACTATTTGAATTCACTTTTCACTATTGTGTTCTACGATGATTTTAATCTCTTTGTTTAATCTTTAGTACTAGATTAGTACTAGATTAGTATTAGATTAGTACTAGATTGGGGCGGCTTGTTGGTACTATTTTGGTATTTTAAGATTAAAATGTTTGGTCTGGAAATTGGATCGCTTTTGCATCCAAAGATAGAGACAGCTTGCCGGTTTTTGATAGTTTGATCTGAAGCGAGGGACTGTTGAACACCAATGGGACATAAATGATTCATGTACTGGAGGTAGCCTACCTCACCTTTTGCCATACTTTATAAGCCTGCACGTCTTCAAAAGGATTGTGGCAGTTTGGTATTAATGTATGCTGTCAACGTTCCATAGTTACATATTCATATTCATATCCACATTCATGATTCATATATTGTATGACAGTGAGTCATGTGATCAGATTAACAGACTAATTGAATCCTGTCCTTCTCATTGGTCAATCACTTGAGAGTTACCTGCAGGCGTCAGTGATATGGACATCAGAAGCCCAGTGTTATGGAGCAACCATACTGTATCCACGGACATGGATTGACACATACTGTACATGAATGAACATCGCACACGCACACATACACACGCACACACACGCACACACACACACACACACACACACACACACACACACACACACACACACACACTCAGGGTACAATGGTAATGGTAGTAGTTACTCTCTCTCTCTCTCTCTCTCTCTCTCTCTCTCTCTTTCTCACACAGACACAGACACAGCTCCCTGGGGTTCCTTTAGTTCAAAGACGAAGCAAAAGGAATTACATTGATTTCCTGTCCATTGAAATAAACATCCCATACCCTTGGTAACCTCTTTCGTTGATATCTTTCCCAACACAAAGAGATCTTTGAGGACATGCCGAATGCAGCTTGTTTCATAAACACAGTCCTGTGTCCAAGATGTCTCACAGTCATGTGGCCTGTCTCTTCCTTCCAGTTGGCTACACCATGAACGACCTGATCTTTGAGTGGCAGGAGAACGGCCCAGTCCAGGTGGCCGATGGGCTGACCCTCCCACAGTTCCTCCTCAAGGACGAATCGGATCTGAGATACTGCACCAAGCACTACAACACAGGTAGGAGGGAACAGTGACAGAAGCATCGTTACACTTGGATTATAAACTTCTATAACCTGTCATATGATAATAATATGTCATGTAATAATATATTCATGGGATTCAGCAGATGCTTTTATCCAACCAGCGAGGATTGAACCCACAATCTTTGTTTGATTAATACCATGCTAACTGAGCCAACTGAGCTAACTTGCAAACTGTCTACTCTTGAGCTATGTGTTATATGTGAGTTATGTGTGCCACTCAAAGGGAACAGAAGATCACAGAGACACAAAAGTCAGAACGTGCTTCATGTACCCCATGCATGCATCTATTGACATGAGAATACCCCCCCCAAAAATCCATATGTGTTGAACTTGTGCAGCGCATCTACATAAGATACGTCTATGTCGCAGTGTGAATGCTTGGAAAAGTGTGGCCATTATGGAGCTTTTGATGGAACGCGAGCCGGCGAAATGAGGTGAAGGTGGAAGTGTGAGGGTGTGTGAATAATGTAGCGGGGGGGGGGGGGGGGGGGCTGCATTTTACATGAGCTGTCATGTCCGCATAGCCAGCGCTAAGTAAGTACATCTTGGCTCCGAGCTAATCAGGGTTATGTTTGCTTGAATTAAACAGAGAAATGACAGGAAACCAAGCCTGCAATGAGTGCAGGGGGGTAGGGGTGTGAGGGAGAGAGAGGGAGGGAGAGAGAGAGAGAGAGGTGGGGGTTGTAGAAAGAGAGAGAGAGTGAGTGAGAGCCTGATCGTTTGATAAATGATAAAAGTGTGTTTTCTCTCCTTTCGCTCGCTCAATTATGTATCCAGCACAGGCATCACCTTCCTCTGCGAGAGGCTTCCCGCACGGTTTTCATGTCAACGGAGGGCGTGAAAATATATCAATAAGTGCTGCTTCAGCTCACTCTGTTCAACAGACTCCGGTTTAATAAAGCTCTCTCTCAGTCGTAGGGGAAATAAAAAAACGCTTAATGAAGTTAAGACTCTTTTCTTCCAATTTAATTAAAATTATTTTCTTTTTTTCTTGACAAAATGTAACTCTTTTTCACACGTTTGGAAGGCTTGACAAACTAGACTTTTGCTCGTCCTGAAATCCACAGCACTAAAAATCTGTCTGTGCTCGATGTCTTATAGGGCATGTTATTTTAGCAGTGGAAAACGTGTACACTTCCCAGTCCCTAGACTAAACCCTCCTTCCAGATATGGAGGCTAAGACCCAGATTTCAGTTTCTTTGTGAGCCTTAATGACTGACTGCCCCTTATTCCAAAGACTTATTACTCTGACAATACGTTTGGGTCTCGTCGTCTGGAGACAGTCATTGTATCCTCCTCAGAGCACCTGGGCTTCCCTGGAACCATGTGTTTATGAATGGAGGGCTTGAATAGGGCTTTGCCCCGGGCTCCACTTCTATATTTAGAAACTAGCAGTCTTATGTATGGATGAAGGAGAGAGAGGGTGAGAGTGAGAGAGAGAGAGAGGCAGACATAGGCACAGAGAGAGAGAGACACAGACACAGAGAGAGAGAGAGAGAGAGAGAGAGAGAGAGAGAGAGAGAGACACACACACACACAGACAGAGAGAGAGACACAGACACACAGAGAAAGAGAGAGACAGACACAGAGAGAGAGAGAGAGAGAGAGAGAGAGAGACAGAGAGAGAGAGAGACAGAGAGAGAGAGACACACACACACAGACAGAGAGAGAGAGAGAGACAAACACAGACACAGACAACCATATTGATGGAGTCCTTGATTGATGTGAGGTCCTTTGGAGAGCAGTGCTGGGTGGAGGGCAGTGGTGGGGGGCGGCGGTCGGCCCCTTGAAGGGTACAGCCTGTCAAACACAGCCCTGAGTGGGCTATCTTTCAAAATGTCTCCCTATAATTGAATCAATTCCCACTTGCAAAAGACCTATTGATTGATTCTACCAGTCGATGCGGCTTCTACATAATCAAGTAGGAGAAGGAGAAGCCTTGTGTGGGTCTAAATAAGGAGAGGATGTGTCTTGTTCAGGAGGAGAACAGAGAGATAGAACATTATCTCTGGGAAAGTCAGTTATAGTACATATTTGAATTGTCCACAAATGTGATGATGTTTAAATCAATCCGATCCGATCTGTCCTGTCATTGATAACACGTCTGTGTGTCGGTGTGCTGTCATGTAGGCCCGCCCTGTCTGTCCATCTGTCTGTCCTGTCATTGATAACAGGTCTCTCAGTGTCCCCCTCATTGATAGCCTGTCTCTGTGTGTGTGTGTGTGTGTGTGTGTGTGTGTGTGTGTGTGTGTGTGTGTGTGTGTGTGTGTGTGTCTGTGTTGATTGATTTCTGTAGACCTCTGGTGAGATCAAAAGCAGACAGGACTGGAGCCAAAGCTCCCAGGGCTGCACACGGCCACACTCCCATAGAGAGGCACTACAGAAACACACACACACACACACAGGTGGGTTTATGTTTATAGATTAGATTGCACGGTTTTAATACCAATGAGCACTTCTAACTGAAATACTCCCAACTTTGAACACCTGGATTTTGGAATCTAATGTGTGTTCTGGTTGCTTAGATACACACACACACACACGCACACTCTCTCACACACACACACACACACACACACACAGCAGACTGCTGCTACAGTAAACAGTGCTCAGTGCTCAGTGGATGTAGTGCTTGTGTCATTACTGTACAGTATGTTCCTCCTGAAAGAACCACCCAGCTGCTCCTCTCTGCAAGACAGGCCTGGAGCCCCCACTGCACTCTGGGTAGGAAACAACTGGAGTGGTTAATAGGGAAGTAAAGAGGACATATAGCTATAGAGGACGTGTGTGTGTGTGTGTGTGTGTGTGTGTGTGTGTGTGTGTGTGTGTGTGTGTGTGCGCGTGCGCATTATTTCTAATCTGTGTGTCTGTGTGTGTGTGTGTGTGTGTGTGTGTGTGTATGTGTGTGTTTTGGGGAGGGTTGCCAATGAGGATTAAAGCGTAGTACATGATAATGCCATCATCGTTCCCGGGGATGGAGGCTGGATTCCAGGAGAGTGGAAGCAGGTCACACTGGGATGACAAGCTGTGAGGGCACGTTACAAATCCCAGAGTGCGTGTTTTGTTTTTATTTATTCATAGTTGTTGTTGTTGTTGTTGTTGTTGTTGTCGTCTTTGCCTCTGGACTGTGAGAGTGCTGTGGGGGAAGAGGCATCGTGTATTGGGTTGTGGTTGTGAATGACGCTATGTCTGTCTTAGAATCATAATACTGTAGCAACTGGCATTCTCTCTTTGTCTGTCTCTCTCTCTCACTCTCTTGTGCGCTCTCTCTTTCTCTCTCTCGCTCTCTCTCTCTCACTCTCCCCCTCTTTCTCTCGCTCTCCCTCTCTCTCGCTCTCTCCCTCTTTCTCTCGCTCTCCCTCTCTCTCGCTCTCTCCCTCTTTCTCTCGCTCTCCCTCTCTCTCTCTCTCTCTCTTGCTCTCCTTCCTTCCCTCCCTCCCTCCCTCTCTATCTAAATCCTTTAGAGTAGAGTAGATGCTAGTGATGAGATTGGCTCCAGCGGGTGGGGCGATATCTGACAAGATTCCACCATTACAAAGGTTTTTGAGGGTCAGGTAAATTTAGCAAGTCGCAATATATTTTTCTCTTCTCTTCCTCTTTCTATCTCTCACACATGGACACAGAGATAGATAGACACACACACACACACACACACACACACACACACACACACACACTGTTTAACACAGCAGTGACAGCAGGATGATAATCTCCTGTTGAAATGTGTCAGTCTAATTCAACAGAGCCAGAAAGCCGAGGGCTTTAGATAGACCTTGAACAATGACCACAATGTTTTTGTATCCCTGATACAATTGCTGAGAAAAAAAGAAGAACAAAAGAAAACTCTTTAATGTTGGATATGACTGCTCTGATTTTGATTGACTTACTTTCTGAAATGCCAGGAAGTATACCATCATTAGGGGAAATATATATATATATATATATATATATATATATATATATATATATATATATATATATATATATACAATTCTCAACAACTAGCATATGTTCCATATTTTAAGAAACACTGGCCTACCATCCTGCAATCTTTGTCAGTCCTGGTCACGGAGAGCATCAGTGGGTGCAGGTGTTTGTTCCAGCCTAGTTCTACTGTACCACACCTGATTGGACTCGTCAGCTGACCTTCAGAGCCTTGATTGGCTGTGTCTGTGATGAGCTGATACAAGCAACAAGGCTACACCTTCACTGTCCCTCCTAAGACCTCTTCATCCCCTCTACGCCCCTGGGCCGTTTTGGCCCCTGGCCCCAGCATAGATGACTTTTTCTTACAATGACTGATGGATAGATGATTCACTTACAACAAATACATTTGTCTAAGTAAGTCCCTCTGGATAAACGTCTGCTAAATGTCCCAAACTGACATCTGGAGTGCTGTGGTCTACCATACACGGCCCTTCAGTTGAACATCCTCATGGTGGAGTCCAGTCTTCCACACCATGGCCCATCCATGACTGGGTCCTCTCCATCCATCTACTGCCAGACCCCCTCCAGACCCCCTCCAGATCACTCATCTCTGCTTGAGTTAAGATCCACTTAGTGTCCATGCAGCCCCATGGCACACTTACCTAGAGGGGGTCAATAAATCAATGTTAACGCCCCCCCCCCCCCCCACACACACACACACACACACACACACTGCCTTTTCTCCCTGTTGGTCGGTGTGCTATAGGGACGAGCTGTCAATCAGCCAGCTGTCAATCAGGATGTACACACACACACACACACACACACACACACACACACACACTAATGTGATTTGGCCTTGGGTCATCTATGATGCTCTTCTACAGTCCTGTCACTGTCTAGTGATTGGACACGGTTTGGGAAGGTATTGGGACTGACTGAGGCATACAGACAGACAGCAACTCACACACCACTGAATATGACAATAAGGACACTCACATCACATTCCTAATACAGTTTTTTATGATTGCTAACTCACCATGTTCAATACTGAAACCACAGTTTCACAACTCTTCATACAGTCAGCAGAGCAGAAACCCATGTGAACAAAACTGTGACTCTTTCTCTGTGATTTGTGCATTGCTTTCATACAGAATGCATTCAATGACTACGTTCTCCAAATGCCATAACACTTCTCTCATTCAAACTCCCCCACTTGCAAAATACTATGTATTTGCAACACATTTTTTCATTGCTAACATACTGTGTTCAAAACTCTGAAGAACACGTTCAAAACTGAATTATTTGGTGCAATTTTGCAGTAATCATATTCCTATCATATATGACAGAAAGCTCACAATAAACTGTTTTTTTGCACAGTGTTTGAGTGTGCAGATGCTGTTATTTTGCACTCTATTGATACTCTTCAGTTCCAGAACCTCAGCAAAGTCTGATAAGGGATGAGCGGTGGTATTTTCACTATTTGCAGTAATCATATTGAAATGTCTAGAAAATAGCAGAATATATACAATGAAATGAAATAGACTAGATGCATTGCCAGGGAAGACATTAGATGTGACCAGATGCAGACCAGAGGGTGGACCAAAACCCTCAGGAGTGAGACATTTTTGGTGTGATTGCTATTGTATTGTAGCCCTAGAATTTCTGTTTTTCTTTTTTGTTTGAACTTTGCATCTTCCACTTTATTTTTCACTTTTCATTTTACACAAGTAAATGTAGTGTACTTTGAAGTAAATGTACCGTAACTTACTTTCTGCAAAGATACTGAAAAAAAAGGATAAAACATAGAATACGTAAAGGATAGAAGCAAAGGATAGAATAAAGGATAGAAGCAAATTGCGGCATTTCTGATTCATTCTTGTTGCCTAATACTTTACAGTTGTTGTTTGGCTAATCCATGGGAGGGTATTTGATTGGGAGTTTATTTTATTGTTTGATTCATTTGATTGGGTAAAAGTATGCATGCAGAGAGTGATTGGCTTAGATAGAAATGGGGGCGGGCTTAATGGAGGTAATCTGGGTGGCAGGGAATCGGAATGACAGTGTGAAGAGAGATGGGAGTTGGTAAGGAGTTCTGTATGATTGTGTAGCTTGTTAAATCTTTTTCTGTTAGTTTGTTCACTGTTTATTTACATGTACTGATATCAATGTGTTGTGTTTAGTTTTACAATCTGTTTAATAGATGAAGAAGGAAATCAAACCGAATTGTGTCAGTCTCATCATTTCACCCGTACTGCCGGAGCAAGCAGAGGATTCGCCATCAGCTAACTAGAGGGAGAGCTGAACAATTGTAAAACACCCGCTGACGACCGCAGGAGGACGGACCGTCAGTTAGCTAAGGAAATACAAGCACGGTTGGACGCAACAGAAGCTCCGGGAGTACAAGGATCCATTCACCGGAGATAAGAGCAAGCTAAAGCCTGGTCAGGTTAGTGACGCAGCCGCCAGCCGGCAATGGAGCCGCGGCGCCCGCAACTGTAGCTAACTAGCCACTTGCTAGCTAGCGTAGAGTAGCCAACTAAGCTAGCGTTAGCCCTGTTGTTGCAATAGCGCAGCAGACACGCGGTAGAGCTTATAGCACTCAAGGCTACAGCTAACTAGGCCGGAAACGGAGCCGTGGCGCCCGCGACTGTAGCTAATTAGCCACTTGCTAGCCAGCGTAGCATTAGCAAACTAAGCTAGCGTTAGCCCTGTTGTCGCAATAGCGCACAGGCACGCGGTAGAGCTTATAGCATTCAAAGCTACAGCTAGCTAGGCAGGCAAGGAGTGAAACAATCCACGGCTAGCTTCAACTGGTTAACCCAACTGCAAGAATCCACAGCCAGCTAGGCTAACCTACAAGACCCACCAAGAAAGGAATTGCGAGCTAATAGCAGCTACCCAGAGAGCTACCCACACCCAGCACTCTTCTCTGTGACTCTATTGACTGTTTGCATTAAAATAGGTTTGTGTGTACCTGGGTATTAAGTCGTCGGGGGGAGGAAAATCCTCTCCCACTTTATTATTTTATTTTTAGCAGTATCCCTGGGATGACCCCACGGTGAACCTGGTTCCGCTGCCGAAGACTAGTTAAGGAAGTGCAGGGACCAGCGCAAATCAGCTCAGGGAGTCAGAGAGGGCTGAAGACATAAGATAGAAAGACGAAACAGGTACACACAAGTTATTTCTGAGTCACAGACAGAATGGAGGCACTAAAGACCGAAAGGGAAAAGTTGGCAGTCACTTTTGAGAGAGGATATCGCCACATCATCAGGTCAGTGGCATTGATGGGCGAAGATGACATGAAACGCGAGTGGATAGCGCTCCTGTCAAATGCGAAAGACCTAAACTCTGCAGACGACAATTATGAGGAAGGTTTGAAGGCCAAAGCAAGTCAGGAACCTGAGACAGGCAACAGTCAGCTTCTTCAAGACATCACCAATGCCGCTGAGGAGAGAGCTCAGAAGGTTGAACAGGTCGGTCACGTCTTAAAGGCCAACATGTGGACAAGGTTCGCGGGAGTCGAACTTTCATCCACAATTAGACGAGCAGAAAGGAGTCACGAAGGCGCGAAGAGGATCAGTCTAGAGGAGGCAACCCACGACGTTTGTAAAGAACGAAGCACACTCACAGATAACCTCATCATCAAAGCGCGAAGTCTGCTATCAAGCTGGGGGGAGTGGATCCCTGTAGTTGAGGCGTGCAACACGAGAAAGTCACTAGAGGAGCTGGAGGACAAAAGGGATGAACTTTGGGAAACGTTTGTGACTGAATTTGGAAGAGTTGAGAAGGAGAATACTGACAAAATGGCCGACAAGGCCGCCGCAGCAAAGCAAATGGCCACCGACGCTCTCGCCGAAGATGAGAGGAAAAGGGCCGACGTTCTCGCCGAAGATGAGAGGAAAAGGGCCGACGCTCTCGCCGAAGATGAGAGGAAAAGGGCCGACGTTCTCGCCGAAGAAGAGGCCAAAGATCGAGCGACGAATAGAGAAAGGGCCGACGCTCTCGCCGAAGATGAGAGGAAAAGGGCCGACGTTCTCGCCGAAGATGAGAGGAAAAGGGCCGACGTTCTCGCCGAAGAAGAGGCCAAAGATCGAGCGACGAATAGAGAAAGGGCCGACGCTCTCGCCGAAGATGAGAGGAAAAGGGCCGACGCTCTCGCCGAAGATGAGAGGAAAAGGGCCGACGTTCTCGCCGAAGAAGAGGCCAAAGATCGAGCGACAAATAGAGAAAATAAAGAAGCCATTGCCAAGCTGGAAAGGAAAGCCGCTGAGGCAAGACTGAAGTCAGCTGATAGCGTGGCCGAGTTTGAGAAGGAGACAGCGAAGGTGAAATTGGGGGCCGAAGAAGAGATCGCTGAGGCAAGGCAGAAGGCGGCCGTGATTGAGTTGAAGGCAGCAGAAATAGCCGCTCAAGAGCGCGCCAAACTACTGGAGGCTCAGCGGGAAGCATGGGAACAAGCCCGGGAGGCAGGGCTGGAGAGCGCCACATATGGAGGCAACCGCACTAGAGCCAAGATCAAACTCCCTCCAACAAGGCTGCCCGTGTTCAGCGGGTGTATGAGAGATTTTCATCGCTGGCGGAAAGATTGGGAAAGCCTGCAGCGGCAGGGAGACCCATCGGGGTCGCCAGAGGTGAAGAAACTCCACCTCCTCGAGAGCATAGACCGAAAGGTTTTCGAGGAGCTCAAACTCTCGAGCTACCGCTCAGCGGAAGACGTATTCACAGCTTTGGAGAATCGGTTTGGAGACAAGGCAACCATCGCGCTGCAAATTATTGAGGAATTGGAAAGAATACCAGCGGTAAAAGGAAACCAGCCGAGGAAAGCGATCGACCTTATTCAGGCAGTGGAAAGAGCCCTCATGGACCTGACAGACTTAGGAGAAGTGGGCGCTATGAAGAACCCACTTGTACTTAGGGCCATCGAGAGCAAACTGCCAGATCGTGTGCAGGAAGGCTGGTTTGCTTTTGTAACCAAACCCAAAAACCAAGTCGCCCCAGACAAGCGGTTCGATGCTCTTCTTCTGTTTCTGAAAAGGCAGGAAAAAATCCTCGAGGGGATGGCTCGAATCCAAGGCTCCACGGAGACCTCTGGGGGAACACCGGAGAGGCCAGTCAGATGGGAGAAGAGGGCGTTCACGAGGGCCATGGAGAGAGACTCACCGGTAGATGAAGAAGAGGAGGAACATCGAGGTGAAACCAGAGTCACGGGCAGGAACTCGGAAAGAAGAGAAGAGTGTGACATCTGTGGAAGCGATCAGCACGGTGGCAAAATATTCTTCTGCCAAAAGTTCAAGAGTGTCAGTCTGGCAGAGAAACGAGCCATAGTAAGGCAAAGCAAAGCCTGTCAGAAATGTTTGGGCATGCACGGCGCCGACGGGGAGTGTAGTAACCGGTACCTGTGCAGAGTGTGCAAGCGGGATGAAGGAAGGGCAAGTCATCACTACCTTCTGTGTCCCGAATGGAGTGAGGGGAAGAGGACAGGGCCAGGGTTCGCTGACAAGCAACGAGAATTCCTGGATTCTTTGGGACTCAACCCTGAACAGGAGAGGAGGGCGAAGGCATTCACCAGTAAGGCTTCGATGACGCTGAGCGCGGGCGCAGAAGGCGGAAGTCTCTTCGCAGAGGATGGGCCAGAGGAACATCCAGTACTAATGATGATATTGACAGTCAAAACAGAAGATGGATATGACCTGGGAACTCTCATAGACCTCGCCTCCGACACAAATTATATCACCAACCGGGCCGCCAATCGGCTCCGACTGGAGCGGAAGCAAGTAACACTGACTGTGCATGGAGTCGGTGGAATGAAGGTCAAGGTCAAGACTAATAAGTACCTGCTAAAGGTCAGGGCGTGGAGCAACAACAGATGGAGTCCCCACGAGATGGTATGTTACGGGCTCGACACAATCGCTCGTGCAGACAAGGTCATCAGTCCAGAGCGACTCTGTAAGTTTTTCCCTGGGGTCGAGAAGGAAGAGCTGGTCCGACCTAAGGAAATCGAGCTCTTGATCAGCCACCGAGAGGGACGACTCGCTCCACGGTGGAGAAGAGGGACGGGAGACTTAGTGCTGTGGGACGGGCCTCTGGGGAAGACCGTGGGAGGAACGCACCCAGACCTGTTTGAAAGTTGGGAAAGATCCGCACACAACTCCCAGACGCACTTTGCGCGTTCTCTGAGAACGGAGGCAGTAAGATTTGAGGAGATCCCCTGCAAGACGCCCAGCGCAAAAGAAGAGGATGGAGACCAGAAGCCGCAAGGTCATGAAAAGACCGGGAGAACAGCTGCAAGCAGCAAAGAGGTCCTCGAATGGTGGAGCTGGGATAGCATCAGCGCCGCGTGCGAGCCAAAGTGTGGAGGGTGTCGCTGCGGAAATTGTCAGCCGGGCGGGAAAGAGATGACTCTCGCAGGGGAAAAGAAGATCAAAACCTACGCAATTACCCGCGTCAACATCGGGGACAAGCCAGCCGGATGCATCGCCCAGCTGGCCATGAGGAAGACGGCAAGGCTGCCAGAGGTCGCCCACCTAAAAGAAGAGCGGAGAGCACTTGAGGAGGACACCTATGTAGACGACATTCTAGCGTCTCATGGCGACAGGAGAGAGCTGAGGAGCATCACGGAGGGAATCGAGAGGACGCTCAACGCTGGAGGTTTCGCTCCGGAACCACGGATCCAGTCGGGTCAAAGTGGGAGGAGCAAAGAGGGCAAGCCTGCAGAAACGAGGGCCAATGTGGAGCCAGAGTCAGAGGTGTTGGTGCTGCCTGATCAGCTGAGCGAGGAAACATCCAGGGGAGTGGCTGTAAGGCTGGTCGAGTCAAAGGCCAAATTGACGCCGATAACTCAGAAAGGGGATGTCGTTAAATCCGAACTGTGTGGGGCCGTAATCGCATCCAGGCTTAAGGGCTTCAGGGAGAAGCAAGGTCGACTGGGCGTGGAGAGATGGTTTCATTTCCTGGACAGCCAGACCGTCATGGGGGCCATTCAAAAGGACCAAACATTCTACGCGAACAGGATCGGAGAGATCCAAAGGGCTGGACCTACTGACGACTGGTGGTGGATCCCCGGAGATCTAAATGTCTCAGACCTCGTCACACGAGGCTGCCCGCCGGAAAGCATGGGAGAAGGCTCGACCTGGCAGAATGGTCCGGAGTTCCTGGCGTGGGCAGTGGAGAAGTGGCCCATGAAATCCGCGGCGGAGGTGGCTGCAAGTGCTCGAGACAGCGTGAGCATGCTGCAACGGAAAGCGTTCACTGCAGCTGTAACACGCGCTCAGGCGAGGAAGGGGCTGGACCCGAAATGCGGCATTGAGGAGGAAGCAAATGCAAAGGGGACATCCACACCGGTTGGGAGTTCCAGGGACCCCGAGCATGAGAGGGAGAGGCTCTGGGGCGCTGCTCTCATGGACCTGATTGAGCCAGAACGCTTCAGTGAGATAGGCAGGCTCATTCGGGTAGTTGGGTGGGTCCGGCGAGCTGTTAGGCAGTGGTTGGTTTGCAGGAGGGCTCCAGAAGACGCAAAGTGGGAGGCTACACGCCCGAGGGAGACAAGAAGCGGAGTTAGCCTCGGCGTCCAGGAGCTGAACGCAGCTTTCCGCGACCTGTGTCTGGCTGCACAGGATGGAACAGAGTTTCCTAAAACGACTTGGGACGGACTGGTAGTTGAGAGGGTCGAAGGGCCGGGGCTGCTGGTGTGTTCCGGAGGAATCCAGGAGGCGATGGAGGTGGGAATCCCACTTGTCCCCTACACTGCATGGATCAGCACTCTGTTGGCAGGGGAGGCCCATGGGGCGAGGCACGAGGGGTTGGCTGGCACCCTATTGAAGATGCGCAAGAAGGCGTGGGTGATTCAGGACGAGGAAGGAGCGAGGGCCACGATCTCTTCCCAACGCTCGACCGAGACGTTGGGCGGGTGGTCGTGCTGCTTCCCGTGGAGGAGCAGTAGAAAATAACTGTATTAAAGAGAGGGAAAGTTGTGGTCCATTTAGGCACAAAGGACCAATGGACCAAGTGGGAGGTGTTTGGCTAATCCATGGGAGGGTATTTGATTGGGAGTTTATTTTATTGTTTGATTCATTTGATTGGGTAAAAGTATGCATGCAGAGAGTGATTGGCTTAGATAGAAATGGGGGCGGGCTTAATGGAGGTAATCTGGGTGGCAGGGAATCGGAATGACAGTGTGAAGAGAGATGGGAGTTGGTAAGGAGTTCTGTATGATTGTGTAGCTTGTTAAATCTTTTTCTGTTAGTTTGTTCACTGTTTATTTACATGTACTGATATCAATGTGTTGTGTTTAGTTTTACAATCTGTTTAATAGATGAAGAAGGAAATCAAACCGAATTGTGTCAGTCTCATCATTTCACCCGTACTGCCGGAGCAAGCAGAGGATTCGCCATCAGCTAACTAGAGGGAGAGCTGAACAGTTGTACAGTCAACTATTCCGTCTATGAATACTATAAATCAAACCATTTTTATAATGAAATATTCATTCTTGTGAAAATCATTCAAACTATGTAATGCTCCCTGTTGTTAGTATTTTGTAGGTCAGAATGTTATGAATGACAGTGTATGCTTCTGAGTGAACATTCTTGACAGTGTGTGATTGAACAAGCTTCTTTTGAGACATGAATGAAGTCATTGGCCAACATGAGTGTTACGAATGCAGACAGTATGAAGAGTTGTGAAACTGTGGTTTCAGTATTGAACATGGTGAGTTAGCAATCGTAAAAAACTGTAACATGCATCACATTCTTGGCGATATCATAACAGTTTTGGTAGACGTGGTGTATATTTACGACGTTGGATAAAGCCGGATCTGGACAGTATAGTGGAGGTTATTCTTCCGACCTCTGTTCAACCGGTGTTGCCGTTGCTAAGGAACATTGTGGGGAACAAGTGTTCTCTGACACCTTCTGTACAACTGGCTGTTTTACTCCCAGACACAAAGGGTTTTGTGGTGACGCTGATGGTGTGTGTGTGTGTGTGTGCGTGTGCGCGTGTGTGTGTGCGTGTGCGTGTGTGTGTGTGTGTGCGCGTGTGTGTGTGCGTGTGTGTGTGCGCGTGTGTGTGTGTGCGTGCGTGCGTGTGCGTGTGTATGACAAGAGAGAATACTGAACCTACTGTTTCCTGCACTCGGTGTTCTGTGTTTAACCTCCCCCTCCTGGGTTATCATGCCAGTCCTGTCAATCAAACCCACTGGCCCTGGGGTCTCCCTGCTGGGGTCGCAGAGGCATCGACCCGCACGCAAGGACGTGGGTGGCCGGTCCTGCCAATCAGGATCCTAGTTAACCCTAGTGTCTTGGCAGCACTTCCCAGTTTATTATTTTGTCTCCTGTGTTTGTCTGGGTAGCAGGGCATATACACACACACACACACACACACACACACACAGGCGACGGGGGCTGTTTCTGGATGGATGGCGCTCTACAGTATGGGGGCGTCTCCTCCCACGTACCGGCAGGGCTGCGATGCTTCCACGCTCCCTCCAAGCTGCTGTCTACCCCCTGGCCTGCTGCACACTATGTGTTGGTGTGTCTGTGTGTCTGTGTGTCTGTGTGTGTGTGTGTGTGTGTGTGTGTGTGTGTGTGTGTGTGTGTGTGTGTGTGTGAGTGTCCGTGTGTGTGCGTGAGTGTGTGTGTATGTCGTGTGTGTGTGTGTGTGTGTGCCTCCCTTCCATCACAGAAACCTGGGAGTGATTGGAGATGATGGTTATTTGCTAACGGTGCAGTGACTTCATCTTTCCTGGCCAAAACACACACACACACACACACACACACACACACACACTTGGCAAGGGGGTCAGCCCAGTCGCTACTAATATTAGAAGAGAGGAGTTCAAAGGAGGGTACAAGCTCCACAGTACTGAGGAACAGTCACACAATAACAATAACAACGAAATATTACAGCCGCCTGGTGATTTAAACGTTTTACATGCAGGAACTTTCATGTTTCCACTGACAGGTGAACATAATAGCATAGTGCTCCTCTGTGGCTCAGTTGGTAGAGTGTTGTGCTAACAAGGCTTAGGCTGTGGGTGTGATTCGTGCTGGGACCGTATGTACTGAAAAAATGTATGCTATGCACTCACTGCAATGTAAGTCGCTTTGGATAAAAGCATCAGCTAAATGGTGATAATATAATAATAATAATTATAATTATAATATATATTATGGATCTCCATCTTCACTTTCACATATCGAGGCTTCATAGATCAGGGGTCCTTAGCTTGGTCACAAGTGTCTCTTAAACCCTGATCAGTGTCAGTGGACCACAATATGATTGTCTTGAAAAGCAAACCTGGAGTACTTATCTGTGCTTGATTGAGTGTGCCTGGCACACTGAAACCGATGGATTAGTCCAAATGGCCTCATCAGAGAGGCTCAAGCAAACAATCAGAGGGATGACAAAGTGAGGGAGGGGGTGATGTCATATTGCCGGGGGCAACTGTATCTGTGTACTGCCTCTGAGGGGGTGAAGATGTGTAACTGTGTTGAATCGTAGGGGGGGAGAGTGTCGGGAGAGAGGGAGGGAGGGGAGCGAAATGAGAGTTGGAGGTTCAGCGGTTGTCTTGCTGTGGGGCATATGTCATGTTGTGTAAGGGTTAGAGCTGTGACTCACGGGACTGGGGAGGTGCATTCTGGGCCACGGGCCCTGGGGTGTTCGTCCTGGAATCACAGATGGACCAGGAAATCTCACCCTTGTTCCTCAAAGCGAGAGAGAAAGCTTTCGAGAGAAAACACACTTTGTTTTTATAGGATCTATGAAATATGGATATCGGGGAGCGTGAGTGGTGTAGCACACTCTGGAGCATGCCATATCGTCGCACAGTCCCCAGTTTGGATTCCGGCCATTGACATATCCTGCATGTCATCCCCTCCTCTCTCTCACCCATCCTTCCTGTCAGTATCTACTGTCTCTATCCCAATAAAGCACAAATGCTCTAAAAACACATTTCCAAAAGATATGGATATCAGTTGGGTACTTTAGCCAGCCGACAGTGGGCTGACATTTCATAGTCAGGCAATTTCCTCCCCCGTCAGACGGAACGGGAGGAGGACCAGGGACGATATGTGAAATTGAATAAAAAATGAGGGAAGAAGTGGACATAATCATATACAAAAAGATCTGTTTCTTCTGTCTGTTCGACGTGCTGCTTAAAATACTGTGTGTTACCAGGCGGGACGGGCATAATGCCTTCTCCTGTGGTCCGCCCCGGGCCACCTCTGACAGCTCATTATAGGTAATACCCTCTGAGTGCAAGGTGCTGTCAGGGTCCATACACACACACACACACACACACACCTAGCATGCATGCATGCATGCACACACACGTGCACGCATGCGCACACAAACACACACATACACACACACACAAGCACACATACACACACACATA
The DNA here is from genome assembly GCF_963989245.1 of Nansenia antarctica. Classification (NCBI taxonomy): domain Eukaryota; kingdom Metazoa; phylum Chordata; class Actinopteri; order Argentiniformes; family Microstomatidae; genus Nansenia; species Nansenia antarctica. Next base: position 59,362,832 of record NC_137676.1, read on the forward strand.
TGCATGCACA
>NC_137676.1:59365341-59370341 GCF_963989245.1 Nansenia antarctica
CCGGCTTCAAGGCTGGGCACTCGACTGAGACTGCTCTCCTTGCTGTCACGGAGGCCCTCCACTCTGCTCAAGCTTCCTCCCTCTCCTCTGTTCTCATTCTCCTGGACCTGTGTGTGTGTGCGTGTGTGTGTGTGTGTGTGGGGGGCCTGCGTGCCACAGGTCCAAAGCCACACCGGCACCTAATCCCATAATAACATGAAACATTCTCTACATATCCAGGGATTCACCTCTGGTCCACCTGCTGTAGCACGAAAAACAATCACACAAACGCAAAAAAAAGCCAAACAACAGAAAATACCCAGCACACATCCTCACCTCTTCCTCCCCCCTCTCTCCCCCTCCCCCACCCTCCCGGCCTATTTCCAGGGAAGTTCACGTGCATCGAGGTGCGCTTCCACCTGGAGCGCCAGATGGGCTACTACCTGATCCAGATGTACATCCCCAGCCTGCTCATCGTCATCCTCTCCTGGGTCTCCTTCTGGATCAACATGGACGCCGCCCCCGCCAGGGTGGCCCTGGGCATCACCACGGTGCTCACCATGACCACCCAGAGCTCCGGATCCAGGACCTCCCTGCCCAAGGTGAGGAGAGGGGAGGGGAGAGGGGAGGGGAGGAGAGGAGAGGAGAGGAGAGGAGAGGGGAGAGGGAAGGGGAGAGGAGAGGGGAGGGGAGGGGAGGGGAGAGGAGAGGAGAGGAGAGGAGAGGAGAGGAGAGGAGAGGAGAGGAGAGGAGAGGAGAGGGAGGAGTCGTCATGAAGGAGGCCAAGTCCTGTGGCATGTTAATCGTTAATGGAGACGTGTACTGTGTTGGGGGGGGGGGGGGGGTGTAGGTTTTGGTGTGTGTGTGTGTGTGTGTGAGCGTGCACGCATCCATATGTGTATTCATGCGTGCCTTTGTGTGTGTGTGTCCACACTGATGGGGTGATAGATCCACCCAAGTGAAAGACCAAGACAGTGGCTCTTCCATGTTGACTCCTGAGCCCTGCTTAGTGGCGTGTGCAGCCTGCATTAAAGAGTCCCACATCCAACGTTCCCTTACATAACTTCATTAAGGATGCAGCAAGAACAAACATTCACACCAGATCTCTCCTTACATGAATACATGGTAATGTATTGGGGAACATTAAAACATAAACTCTTTCTTCTCATATTGAATGTGTCCTCATTTTGGAGCTTAGGCTGAACCACAGACATCTAGGTTGATGGATCTCTCTGATGTGGAGGCCGTGTATACATTATGCATACCTCTCTGCTTCTCTGTGCGGGCGTCCAGGTGAAGGTGTCCCATGTGTACATTATGCAGAGGTAACTCTCTACCTGTCTGTGGGGGCGTCCTATAGATGTCCACCGGGTTCCCACGGCTCCTTGAAATCCTTGAAAGTTTGTGAATTTGAGGGGAAAAAATCAAGGTCTTGAAAGTTTTTGAAAATAGACATTGAAAGTGCTTGAATTCCCTCTCTCTCTCTCTCTCTCTCTCTCTCTCTCTCTCTCTCTCTCTCTCTCTCTCTCTCTCTAAAATATATATATATTAAAAAATGTTTTACTTAGCTCGTCAACTAGTTCGGTCTCAAACTATGCCGTGTTGGGTCCTTGAATTTGAGGGAATTGAGTCTTGAAAGTCCTTGAAAGGTGCTTGAAAGGTGCTTGAATTTGATGTTTCAGAAGGTGTGGGAACCCTGTGTCCAGGTGAAGGTGTCCCATGTATCCATTATGCATAGATGACTCTCTCCCTGTCTGTGGGGGGGTCCTGTAGGTGTCGTACGTGAAGGCCATCGACATCTGGATGGCTGTGTGTTTGCTCTTCGTCTTCTCCGCCCTGCTCGAGTACGCCGCCGTCAACTTCGTCTCCAGGCAACACAAGGAACTGTTAAGATTCCGCCGGCCGAAAAGGAGGGCTAAGGTAGGCAACATTCTAGAATATTCTAAATTCTGAAAAACCACGACCATGAGCAAACGTAATAATACAGTATCTTTCCGTAACTTTATTACATGGGGGGGTTAAAATGATTATTAAAAATAGCAATGAAAGTCCCTCATAATATTGAATGAAGAAAGCCCACAGTTGAGTACATTCACATATTTAACGACATATTTAACAACATTCAATCGAATGGGAAAGTGTGTCCAAAATGTTGACTGGTACTGTATTTAATGATATATTTGAGACTAAGAACTAAGAAACACCAACAGTGAGGAATGAGTGAGGCCTTGATGACCATATTTAATGTTGAAATTCTATACAGCATTATATCTGGCTTTAGTTCAATCATGATGAATGAATGAAGAAGAGACAGTCTGTAATAAACTAATGAAGGAGAGACAGTCTGTAATAAACTAATGAAGAAGAGACAGTCTGTAATAAACGAATGAAGAAGAGACAGTCTGTAATAAACTAATGAAGGAGAGACAGTCTGTAATAAACTAATGAAGAAGAGACAGTCTGTAATAAACGAATGAAGAAGAGACAGTCTGTAATAAACTAATGAAGAGACAGTCTGTAATAAACTAATGAAGAAGAGACAGTCTGTAATAAACTAATGAACAGGCAGGCTGTTTCTGGAGGACATCTCTGCTCAGGGGAACTGTGACTGACATTTGACTCTGAAGGATGCAGGAACCGGATTAGTGGCCTTGATTTAGTCATTAATTGGGTTTTTCACCTTTTGGACTTCCGGAAAGATTCAGATTAAAAACACCAATTACACAATCGTCTCTCAATCTGACCCTGGCCACGGCCTTGACTCCTCTGAGCTCTACAGCTCCCTCCATAATTATTGGGACAATGAGACATTTTCTCTTCTTTTGGCTCTATACTCCATGTCTATATTCCAAGGGCTGGTGTCACTGACAAGGCGTAAGCCTTGTCCTGCACTAAATCACACTTTATGGGACCCATAGGAGTGTTGTCTTACAAAGAAAAACCCATCCATGTCATTTTAAAGACAACATCATATGAATCAATTTAGTGTCGAGGGTGAATAAAGTCAGCCAAATGTTCAATAAGGTCGGTGAAATCGACATAACATTCTAGCAGGGCCACCGGTGTCTTAAATCGCCCAAAATGCATAAATTATGATGCTTCGTTTTGTAGCCAATGGGTAAATACGACATAAAACACTTGGCAGTCTAGGTGGTGAGTGTTAAGGAATTATTTTCAGTTTGTGAGTTAAATACACACCTTTGGGACCCATAGGAGTGTTGTTTTACAAAGAAAAACCCATCCATGTCATTTTAAAGACAACGTCATATTAATCAATTTAGTGCCGAGGGTGAATAAGGTCGGTGAAATGTTCAACATTCTAGCAGTGCCACCGGTGTCTTAAATCGCCAGAAATGCATAAATTATAATGCTTCATTTTGTAACCAATCAAAGTTAGGTAAATACCACATAAAACACTTGGCAGTCTCGGTGGGGAGAGTTCGGTAATTCTTTCGCAGTTTGTGAGTTAAATACACACCTTTGGGACCCATAGGAGTGTTGTTTTACAAAGAAAAACCCATCCATGTCATTTTAAAGACAACGTCATATGAATCAATTTAGTGCCGAGGGTGAATACGGTCAGTGAAATGGTCAACATTCTAGCAGGGCCACCGGTGTCTTAAATCGCCCAAAATGCATAAATTATTATGCTTCATTTGTCACACTAATGCTTTGGTCCTCATATCGGGATCTGATGTAATGATCGGACTTTTCTTTCGGGAAAAATGTGAATACATTTCCACACTCGCTAGTCAACTAACACAGCTTGTTTTGTGAGCCTGTTAACAATGTAAAGTAGTGTTATAGTTAACTAGGTAGCAGTGGGGATTACTCACTGAATCCATTGCATTGCAGTATTTTGGCATGTGCTGTGATTCTCAACAACGTTGAAACGTAGCTCCTTGTTTCAAAAGAAAATTCCTAACATTTTTGATTGGTTGCCGATATGAGGATCAAATCATTAGAACGTGTCACATTTTAAAGACAAAATCATATGAATAAATTTAGTGCCGAGGGTGAATAAGGTCGGTGAAATGTTCAACATTCTAGCAGGGCCACCGTGTCTTAAATCGCCACCGTGTCTTAAATCGCCAAAAATGCATAAATTATGATGCTTCATTTTGTAACCAATCAAAGTTAGGTGAATACCATAGAAAACACTTGGTACTGTAGGTGGTGAGTGGTCCATAATTCTTTGGCAGTTGGTGAGTTAACCTTAACCTGAGTTAACCTGAGACCCGTGGGCCTTTTAGTCTAGGATTAGGTTTAAGACTGGTCTGTGAAACCGATCCAAGAGTTTAATTTAAATGCTTTAATTTTAACTTCTGATTACTTAGTGCTGGACTAGGGAGTCCCTCACTAAAATAATTAAGGATTAATCAGATGGTCTGTGTGAGGTTATTCAGAATCATGGGGGGCAATTCTTTTTCATGGAGAGCACCAGAACAACCTGACACATGACTCATTGGGACGGTCTCACAAGCGGAGTTAGATTCTCGCTGGGGCCATATATACTGAAAAATGTATGCCCTCACTGCAATGTAACTCGCTTTGGATAAAGGCGTCAGCTAAATGGCATATATATCTTAAATTACGTCAAGACTAGGCTGAACAATGGACAGGGATTTAATAAAATATATAAAAAATGGTTTGTTAATTTAGAAATAAACAAACCTTGAGGCTAACTGTGTGTAAACATGCTGTTTTTGAGAAAGGTCTGCATGATTCTGCAACAGAAGCCAATTTTCTGAAAATCAGGCCCGCCGGATACTGGCTGAAATGTTGTACTGTAGATCTAAGTGAAGTCTGAAATTAGACCTAGCCAGAGGCTGGTTTAACTTCACATTAGTGCAGTTTGCCAATGACAATGTTGGGAAATGACCCATGAACACTACAGAGGGCAACCATGTTAGATGTGCAATCTAGTCTTCATCTGCTGTTTCATGTGCTGAATTCATGCAAACTGTAGTTCAGGTTTTACGCAGTTAGGTTCAATGGTTATTTTAAATTAACTAACCATT
>NC_137676.1:59377841-59495341 GCF_963989245.1 Nansenia antarctica
TCTATACTCACACATTCCTTAAAGTGAAAAAAGCTTTCATAGTACTAGAGATTTTAATACCACTCTTCATATTAGTATTTGACACGATTATACGAAGGATGAACATTTTAATTTACATTTCTATTGCAAGTATATTTAAATAATTTATTTTGTACAAAAACAAATGAAGTTACTAAATGTTTTGCATGAACTGAAGTCAATATCGATGTATTTATTTTTGGAAGTTGTGTTTGACCTGTAAGTTGAAGTGATGCTGCTGTTTAAAATAAGAGGTGAGGTGCGAACACACATGCTTTCTTCCGTGTACATCTGTATATACTTTTCATAAATCAAATAAAGCTCCTCTTGGGGAAAGAAGATTTAAAAAATTGTTACATTTTTAAATGATGATTTTGCGCATTTTATTGTTGTATTTTCGTTGTTATCGCTGTAGTCATTGAGGGTGCAGTGCTTGCGCTTACAGGGCGAGAGGAGAGCACTACCACCTGTGGCATACAGTTCCAGACTGGGCTCACCTACAGGCGGTGTGTGCCTCAAATCTTCCATTTACAGTATTTACAACCAAGGTTCCACTCAAGACTGTTGAGCTTGATTGAGATATTGCATTAAATCAACAACATATAGTAGGCTAGAATAGACCAGAATATGAAAACGGCAGAGCCACACTGCATGCATGCCCTGCAGAGTTTCTCAGTAGGAGGTCAGGTATGATAATGAAAGACGAGACTGTGTAATTACGCAGAGTTTATTTAGTGTCCTACCACACGCCCCCTTCCTGACAACTGATTAGCTCCAGTGATATAATAGCCCGCGTATGGTGAAGCACGTTGAGTCGTAGATGGGAGCGTTCAAGGATGGCTCTACGCGGAAAAGTGGCTTTAGTTACCGGTGGAGCCCAGGGGATCGGTCGAGCCGTGGCGGAATCCCTCCTGAAGAACGAAGCGAAGGTTAGTGTGCAATGTGCATGGATAGCTACACTTATCACACATGCGTGGCGATCAAGTTGTTACTTTGCGCGTTGCGCTTGGCAATCCTCTCCAATGTTTACGCGTTCAGATGGATCGCCAGTCTAGAGGCGCTCATATTTGGACATGTTTTTTTTAAAGACACATTGTTTGTTTATGTTCCGCATTTTAATCTTTAGGTTGCACTTGTTGATTTGAATCAAGCTGTTGGGGAGGACTGCAAGAAGGTTTTAAGTGAAGAATTTGGAGATGGGAACTGCAGTTTCATACAGTGTGACGTTACTGACAGACGCAAACTTCAAGGTAATACGTTTACATATATATACAAAAAGGTTCTTTGTGACTTTGTTATTATCAACACTGCACAACTTCCCCAATTTACTCTCCGGAACACTACAGATCTTTATTCTTTCCGCTCACAGCGAAATGTGAGATATTATTACCTGTGGAACAGGGTTTCATTGTTTGGAAATGGATTAGTTACTTTTGACATGATTTCCAAAATGCCGCAGGTAACGACTTCGGAATGTTCTTGGAAGTACCAAATGTTTGCGCTTGTGAGTCCATTCAACCCACGGCATTAACTGTGAAAGACTGAACGTGTGTCAGTCGTTGATTTATCAATGTAACCTTCTACAACCCTGTTGAACGTGTTGCTCCTGTCAGGGGGTTTAATTGAAGGTTTCCTTGGGGAATGTTTACAGCTGAATGGCAGGTGATGACGCATTCCTATATAGCCCACCACAGCAGACAGTGGTGTGGTTTAAACAACCAGTACTTTAGATAGGACGTTTAGATAAACAAGGATTCACTGATTCACTGTTCTTGCTGCAGGCTATATATATATATATATATATATATATATATATATATATATATATATATATATATATATATATATATATATATATATACTGTAATCTGTTGAATCAACTTGAATGTGTCATTCCCTCTACTGTTTTAGATGCTTTCCAAAGCACAGTGGAGCTGTTTGGGAAGTTGGATATTGTCATCAACAATGCCGGGATCAACAATGAGAAAGATTGGGAGAAGACCATTGAAGTTAATCTGGTAAAAATAATAATTTAAATAAAAAATGTAATTAAATCTGTAAAATAGTGTTAGTAGAACAATGTGTTATTGTTGTCATTAGTGGTCGAATTGGGGATGAACAGAGTTCAATTTGTGAAAATATTGTTAATAACATTTTAGCATTTCAATGTTTTTTGTTGGGGTTTTGTAACTTGTAGATACATGCCCAATATAATTTGCTCACTGCCTACACTACTTCTAACATTCTGGAAAAGACCAAATCCATTAAGGACACACATTAGTCAGGATAGCCAGCACTATGAATGAATGAATGAATGGACTTTATTGTCATTGCTACAGTACAGGTACCAAACAACGACATTTAGGAGGGGTGGCTCCCCTGGTGTTAGGAAAGGGAAAAAAAAAAAACTTTTAAAAAAAATCACAAGAAGGGAAGGAGCTGGTTTACATAAATAAAGGCTATGTACACTATCCACTGTACTATACTGTACAGATGGACGACTAGGGTTGTCATATTGCACAATAGTATTATTTCACATTTATTTAAAGTGTCACAGTTTGTGGCTAGTGGCTGATACTAACTTGTACCGATGATTCATCTGAACTTGACCCCGCAGAAATGGAGACTAACAGACGCGTGATGTTCTACTGTGAGTGTTGTTACAAAAGAGCTCTTTTCTTACCACAGACCTCAGTCATCAAGGGAACCTACTTGGCCCTGGACCATATGAGTAAAGAGTATGGGAAGGCAGGAGGGGTGATCATCAACGTGTCCTCTATGGCAGGTAAGCCTGCTCCGTGTGAGCCTTGTGTGATGCCAATTAGCTGACGCTTTTATCCAAAGCGACTTACACTGCAGTGACTGGATACTTTTTTCTGTATATATGGTCCCACATAGCAGTACAGTAGATGCATTAAAACCCTCTCAAACATACTGACACTATGGTCAGCACCTGAAACTCCCAGTCAACTCCCATTATGAGTGCATTGCAGTTTGATAGTTCATATGAAATGATATACATCGTACATTGGCTATCAGGCCCAGTACAGGCCCAGCGCCAGAACCAACACCTTGGGTGGGCAGTGCTAAATCGATAGACATAGTATATGGACCTACAGTAAATAGATAGACATAGTATATGGACTTACAGTAAATACAAACATGAGATTAAACATTCGAACACACTGCCGGAATATCACTAAGTCCCGTTTGGGTGGGCTGAGTCCACCCCTGTCCATAGCTAGCTCCGGCCTCGGTCGACCACGAAAGCTCTGGTTTAGTGAATGCATTTGTGAAGGTCCAACAGACTAACTGTTTAGCAGGAGTGGACTTGTGCCATACAGTAAAGGGATGAGGTGTGTAAAACCTACTGTATGCAAGTTTTCAGACAACTGAAAGCAACAACTTGGATGTGATCCAATGCTGCAAGCAAAACACTTCCATTTGTCAGGTTAGAGTTCTATGACTTGTTTTCACAGCAAACAAAGCAAGTCTTCGCTGTGAGTCAGTTGTTTGCGTAGTAGGGCTTGCGTAGCCTCCAGATGAACAACAACTTCTCCATTTCAATCTTTCTCCTTGGGTGTATGGCAGGGGTGGCTGGTGGAGGTAGAAATTGGAGAGAACGGGCTGTTCCATTCCTCGATACCATTCCTCATTCCATTCCATTCATTACAACCTCCACCAGCCTGCCCTGGTGTATTGTGTTACTTAAAACTTGTGTTACTTAAAAAAAGAGTCGGTGTCTGCAGTTGGATCCCCTGTGTAAAAGTATTCAGTTGACCAGGAACGGTTCAATTTGACGTGAGCTCATTTGGATTTGGGAGACTTGAGGGTTTGATGCAGTACTATACTGTAGCAGAATCAGAATTGTTTTATTTGGCCAAGTATATTATTTGCACATACAGGAAATTGACTTGGTGAGGTTGGTGCATAGGACATAAAAAAACAAACAATTTAAAAGCAAAACTAATTTTAAAAGACAATTTAAAATAAACAGCAGCTGTAGCAGCTGCCACTGAGTCTGTAAGTCAGTGAAGTGTCCCTAAGTCTGTTTTCATATCAGCACTGGAGCATCCCCTTCCGTTGAACCCAGGGTTCTTGTGCACAGTGAACTAACATACTACTGTATGCATGTGGAGAGCATGTACTGGGCTCTGACAGTGGTTGAACAGTCACATGGTGACATTTCTGGCCCAATAAACAATTGTAGTGCAACAGTGATGTGTTTGACAGTGCATGACACTCAATGGAGAAAGGGTTCCTCAAGGGTTCTCTGTGAGCTGGTAGGGTTCTACTAAGAACCATTGAAGAATCTTGAGGAAACCCTTTACAGTGGCAGAACAATCTTCTTATGTTTACCATCCCCCGAAAGGAAAATGGCTGTGAGCTCTGTGGAATGTCTTGAGGTGTCAAAGCTGTGATGTCAGCATTTTGGATGTAATAAGATCAATTGTGGTTGGGTCTCCTTATCAACAGCTCCTAATTGAAATACTGTGGTTTTAGGGTGATTAAAAAGAAGCAGAGGTCAGGGAAAAGTTATTTCTCCTTTCCTGTGTCCAGTTGTGAGGCTCTCATCTGTTGTGAGGCCATCATCAGTTTGCATGTAATAAGATTGATTGCGGTTGGATATCCTTATCAACAGCTCCTAGTTTTAAATACTGTGGTTTTTTGGGTGAGGTTAAGGTCAGGGAAACGCTTCCTCCTTTCCTGTTGTGAGGTTATCATCATGTTGTGAGTAGCATTGGTTTGGCCAGTGGTCAGCTCTCTATCTCTCTCTCTAGGATGTAACATTTCTCTATGAAGTATTCGCCTTGTAATAGTTATATATGTTAAATGTTCAATACTTTACAAAAATGATACTGTACTTCAGCTGTTTCTTTGCTCAGCATGTGGACATGCTAGTGTGCTTCACCAACTACAGATGACAAAACATGATCAAGAAACTGTTTTTGAGACATTCATGATTACAGTAGAGAACATTCTATCTGGCTTGTTACCATGGATTTTGCATTGCATGGCTACAGAGATTGTAGTCTCTAGAGATCTTGAGGAAAATGATGGTACTGTTAGCGATCTGAGCTATGTGGGGAAATGTAAACATGGGTTGGGACTACAGCTTGTGTTTGAGTTGGGCGGTAGTTTTCAAACAGATTTTATTATTGTGACTTCACTTATTTGGCGCCAGTATGTACAGTACCTATTTTTTGCGCTCTCTCTCGCTTTCTCTCTCGCTACCTCTCTCTTTCTCTCTAAATATGTTACATTTTATGAGATATTTTTTGGGCTACATTTTATTTACGTTATCTACTGAATATAAACCCCCTCATCCGCCTTTAAAAGCTTGCAATGGGAAAACAGCGGCGCAGTTAACTCCATGTTCCCTCCAAGAACATCTGCAAAGGAATCACCTCGATTACTGCTGCACAAACCTGTACAAGAGCCAAGACATTTCCGACGGGCCATAAATCTGAAGAAAACACCATTTTAACCAGTCTGTATTGTCGTGTCTCTTGGCCACGGTGGGTTTTGGGTATGACATATGATACTGTCAGCTAAGAGACCTACTCACAGGCAACTTGTGTTGTTATTAATCATAGGAGTTTGATGTAATATTGGATTGGACAGTGGTGGATGATAGATGTGTATGTGCTTGTTTTGGTACACTGGCCCTAATCCTCTGACTCACTGTATGAGGCGCTGGAAGCCTTCCATGTAGGTTTTTGGATCCTGGAGATCTTGAAACTCAGCCTGGACTGTTGTTTGAGTAAGATCTGGGTGGAACGGGTTGATCTCTCTCGCTCTCTCTTTCTCTCTCTCTCCTGCTCAGCTGTTGTTATCTTCAGTCTCTCTCACTTGCAGCTCATATTTCTCCTTCTTTGTCTTTCTCCTTCTGTCTTTGCCCTCTTATCTCTCTGACATCTGCGTGGAGAGGTTGAGAGTTCTCTCTCTCTTCTGATCTTATTTTCTGTTTGACTCCCAAGTTTTTTCCAGATTCCAATTGTTATTCCGCTGCCATCCCTGTCTAAAGGTTGTAGAAATATACTTCTGCACAGTAATATCTACCAAATGTATTATGAATGTAGTTTACGCAATACCATTCTATTGCATAACATGGTATTTAATTGTATTGCCTCACACACACGTTTGAAGAAGCTATTTTCAGCCTTGTCTGAATGCAAAAGAAAACAAGTCATTCCCCAAACATGCGAAACAAGACATTTACAGACATGCCGAACGATATTGGCGTCTCAAGATAGAACACATACCACGATGGAGCACAGAGATAACCCAGGAACAAAAGGAACCACAGCCAAACCGAGCGTCAGTTTGTTTTCGAGTGCTGCCAACACTTTGAATGGCAGCAGCCTCGGGCCCCCATGTAAATTGGCACTGTTGGGACACCCCTGTTCTACCTGGTGGTGTAATCCACGCTCCTGTTCCACTGCTGGACACCCCTTTTCTACCTGGTGGTGTAATCCACGCTCCTGCTCCACTGTTGGACACCCCTGTTCTGTCTGGTGGCGTAATCCATGCTCCTGGGAATGCAGGTGGACAGACCTGCCGGGCGTCTAACCAGAGATACCAGAGATACATGCCTCCCCCCATTGTTACGCAATGGCTGGTTTACAGAGTGCCGTGGTTGGTTATTCAGGGATTACCTCACTGTTTTGGTTCTCTCTTCATGAGTGTGCAAAGAGCAGACAGGCTTGAAATTGACACTGGTTGGAGACTTGGAGACGCGCGCATGCACACACACTCACAGTCACTCCCTCTCTTCATCTCATACACGCCCTTATAAGCACACATGCATTCACACAGTATGTACAGGTCGTCTTTGTGTGGCATATGAATCATCGGATGCTCAGTCTTGTTTTTGTTGCTGTTTATTGTGATTTCTCGAAATCACAAGAAGCCATAAAAGTGTAAATATAGGCTTGGGTCATTAATCACAGCAGACTTAATTTGTTATGCATCAGTTCAAACACTCTAGGTAATCTAGCACCCAACAATTACAGTACGGTAAATCTTTGCTGAGAGCAGAAAAGGCTCAGGGCAAAAGGAAGTAGTCTTAAATTAAACAACAAAAACATGTCAGTACGGTAATAGTCACTCATCTAAACAGCATACTGTACAACAAACTGTCTTTCCCAAACCATCACGCCATCTGCAGAGCCTACTACTGAAGTACTGTAGTTCAGTGACAAAGATGATGATATGTAACCTGTGGGGACGGACCCTGGGTCTCGCACTCTACAACCCAAATCGCCTACAGTACCATTAGACCATGAAACCCTGGTGAAATTTAGGATTGACATATACAAGGTGGCTTAGACGGTATCCGCGACAGCAACAGTACATGCAGTACATTCTTAAAAGCTCATTGTCAGGTCACCCGAGGACACGGGTTGAGCTACATGGAGTTCTTTTTGGAATTTTGCGTGTTCGTTCGTTGTCTCCGGTTCACAGCGGTCATGACCTTAAGATATCATCATAGCTGTCTGACTCACACTCTGGGACATAGACAGAAGAGATTGACAGGACGGATGGGTAAGAGAGAGAGAGGGGGGGGGGTGACATACAAGATAAGTCCAGGGTCGAACCTTGCGGGAAGGAGCCTAAAAGCCACTGACCCTGATGCTCTTGACTGCTGTATATGACAGTACGTGTTACCTTGTGACATACAGTTTGAATGATTACAGTTTATGGTTGCCCTTCCTGTTCATGACTTACAGTAATGTAAGTTTGACTAAGTTCCTCTTTTAGTTGAAGTTGTAATGACGGTTAAAGTCACTTGCGTAAACGCTGCAACTATTCAGTTGCTCTTAAAGATACAATCTGTAATTCGTGAAGCCGTTTTTTTTGGATATATGCATTTATGATATATGCTCATTGATTCTTGAAAATGTTACTAATACTGTAGATGGCTCATGAGGTTACTGCAGTTGCCTTATGACATAACACAATAGCAACAGTTATTGTTTCCTCCAATGTTTACATACAACACTCTCAGTCTTGCATCTAGAGTTTGCAGTTTGCACTTTCATTTGAGAGTGGTAAGATTCCTCCAACCCTATCCCTCCGCTTCATGTCAGTGGGCCTGATGTTTTGTTGTGAAATGATGGATTATGTCTTTAACTGAGCATGCACTGTATTTGATGGCCAAGCCAAGTCTGCTACCATTGCATTGTTCTCGACAGTCCAGCAGGTTTATCTTCACACGTGCCCCGCTGTCTGTGTCCTTTTAAAGAGGGAAAACAAACGATTGATCCACATTAGGTCTTTACGTGTCCATAAAAGGATCAAAAAAGGACCGTGAAGTTGAGAGATCATTGTTTTGGAGGAAGTTCTCCTTCACTTTTATGATTGTGAAGCCAGCAGCTTTCTCATGTTTGAATTAAGCCCAGGGAGGAATCCGTCTTTGGAGGATTCAGCCTTTTTCCATGACGGAAGCATAGAGAATAAGTTACAGCCTCTCAATTTGTAGCCATACAAGCTGTGTGTGTGTGTGTGTGTTTTCAGTAAAGCATACAGTATAATAATTGTAATCTCTGTTACAAGTTGAAGGAATTGGAGTTTGAGTACAACATTTTGTTATTTTAGTGAAAAAAAAATATGTATCATTTTAATAAAGTTCGAATTAGTGGGTTGTGGCTAATCATAATAAAAAAAGAACCAGTGCTTTGGGACACAGCAACAACCATGTGGTAGTGATTCAGTTGGAGAGATTCCATTGTTGATTAGCACTGTCGATAAGGAGTCCCTCCTAAAGACCTCCTCATCCCCACTAACCCCCCAGTACAGTTTCTCTACTATCTTCCTCCTTGTAACCTAACATTGTAACTGCCAATGGCCCCTGGCCCTAGCATAGATTACTTTTTCTTGCAATGACTGATTGATATTTTTTTTATATATACGGACGGATTGATGGCAGCTGCTGGACTGAAAAAATCAGGTGTAGTGCTGAGGCACAAATATGTACATTTCAAGCCTGCAATCTGCGACACTTTAAATGAATGTGGAATAACACTATGTGCAATATGACAACCCTAGTCGTCTATCTGTACAGTATAGTATAGTGGATAGTGTACATAGCCTTTATTTATGTAAACCAGCTCCTTCCCTTCTTGTGTTTTTTTATTTTATTTTTTTTCTTTCCTAGCACCAGGGGAGCCACCCCTCCTAAATTTCGTTGTTTGGTACCTGTACTATAGCAATGACAATAAAGACCATTCATTCATTCATATAAAGGCGTCTGCTAAATGTCTAAAATGTAAATGTAAAACGAGGTGCACCTGATCCTAAATGTAGACCATATGGGCTTTGTTCATGAATCAGGATTAGTGTGTTTTATGTTTATTTCTTCTTTTTGCCTTTTTCAGCTTTCCTTCATTCCCCCCATCAGCCAGTGTATACAGCCACAAAACATGGGGTTATTGGATTCTCCAGAGCTATGGCGGTGAGTAGGCACACACACACACACACACACACACACATGCGTTTCTTCACATTCCTGGCCCCCCGGGGTTAAGCTATGCACACTCACCTGCTGTAGTGTGAGAACTATGTTCTCTCAGTCATGCACTCACACACACACACACACACACACCCCTGGAGTTGCAGTGTTAGAGAAGCGCTCTCTCTCTCTCTCTCTGCTCCCCCGGGTGATAAAGCTTGACCGTGTCCGGACACGCCTGGTCTGTCTTCCTCTCCAGGACGCAGCCGAGTATGGCGACTACGGTGTGAGGATCAACGTGCTGTGCCCCGCCTTTGTGGACACGCCCCTCCTGCGCTCAGTGGAGCATGAGGACAACATGGGCAAGTTCGTCAAGTTCAAGGACGACTTCAAGAGGAGCATGCACAAGTTTGGGGTGCTTCAGTGAGTGGAAATCTTCAACCTGTTTCATTTTAGTTGTTATTTTGATCGTTTTAAAGCCCCACAAACAGAGCTTTCTACCTCAACAGATGTTTCTGGTTATATATATATTACATTATTATGTATTATATTATATATATATTACATTTTTACCTTTATCTATCCATTTTTACCTTTATTTATCCATTTTTACCTTTATTTATCCAGGGAAAACACCAAAGGTCTCTTTTACAGGTATGCCCTGTCCACATATACAAACAGTTGTACAAAGGTTTTATCAGAACAAGGATTATGATTCACAGAGAGGCGTTCAGAGGCGTTCTTTATTCCCCAGTGCAAACATTTGAACTACAAAGATGTGTGTTTGCCTTTGGCGCCGGGTGGAACGACGCCCCTGAGGTGTGACTTAATCACAGCCTCTTGTGCCTTATTGCTTGATTACAAAACAGCACTTTGGATATACAACACAGTCAAATATAAAATACACACAATCATTCATCAAACAGCATGCCTCTGTGAGATGGTTCCTAGCCAAGGGCTTAAAATGACACTGTGGGACCAAGGCCCAATCCCAATTCACTCCTACAGCTCAGTTTTTAGCCCTACGGCTCCGTGTTGTGCGTTCACGTGTAGGGTAGGGGTGTCCCAGTTCTTGTTTGCATATAGGGGTAGAGCTTCTCATGGCTATGTTTGGAGATTTTTCATGACCAGACTCTGATCGAAGCCATGGCCCTAGATTCCAGAATGCCTTGCGTATCATCTACAGAAATCTAATATCGCTCTAGGCAATGCGGAAGACAACCACAGATGTAATTACTTTTTCTTTGTTAATAAAGTTTTTTAAAATTATGATAACCGTATTATCTTAGTTTAATGTCATTTCAATGTATTATAGACATTTTCTTTATCACAAGCATAAAAAAAAAACCGCTATCGACGATGTGGCACACGGGTGAATGGACGCATGGAAATAATTTCTCACCTATCTAACATTACATGTTTTAAGGCTGATTTGTGCTGATCTGTGAATCCCACCACATGGCCACAATACCCACCCTCTGGAAAACTGCCACCATCATCCCAGTACCCCAAAAACCCCTACCAAAGAACCTCACCATTACCGTCCCGTTGCTCTCACCTCCATAATTATGAAGTGCCTGGAAAAACGTTTGCTCGCCATCCTTCTTCCGGTTGTCACGCCTCAACTGGACCCCCATCAATGTGTCTACAAAGCTAGGAGGGGCACAGAGGAGGCTGTGGCCAGCCTGTTGCATCTGCTCCTCCAGCACTTGGATTCCCCAGGCACCCTCGCCAGGATCCTTCGTGTGGACTTTAGCTCCCCGTTCAACACCATCCAAAGGCACCTGATGATCCAGAAGCTACACCACCTTAACATTCCCACCTGTCTGATCTATCTCCTGCACAACCTCCTCGGTGACATACTGCAAACTGTGCGGGTGGGCAAAACCACATCACCTGCACTCACCATCAACTCCAGAGCACCGCAGGGTTGTGTGTTGAGCCCATTCCTGTACACACTCTACTACACCAACGACTGCACTAGTCCGTCACCCATCACTCCCTACCTTAAGTACTCAGACGACACAGCCATTCTTGCTCTGCTCACAGACAACCACTCCGTCCTGGACTACCACAGCTCCATCACACACTTCACTAAGTGGTGTGAGGACAACCATCTCCACCTCAATGTGAGTAAAAGAAAATAAATCATCATTGGTCCCCCCACACTACAGTGCCCCATTATCATCAACACCCAAGCAGTTGAAATCAGTTTTAAATACCTCGGAATTACACTGGACAATAAACTTAGTTTCAACCAACACACCACCGACATCTTTAAAAGGAGCCAACAAAGATTATCCGTTATCCGTAAACTTAAAGGACTGTATGTCCCCCCCCCTCTTCTCCTACTACTGTACCAGAGCATTATCCCGCCATCCTCCAGTACTGTTCCTCCTGCTTTTTCAACATGCTCACAGTCATCAACCGGGTCAAACTCACACGCATCACCAACACTGCTGCCAGGAAAATTGGTCTCCCCACACCCAACCTCATGGCACTAAACAACAGGGCCATCTCACGCATCGCAACCACAATAGAACAGGACATCGCCCACCCACTTAATCTGTACCTCGCCCCACTGCCATCCGGGCGTAGGTACAGAACGCTAAGGTGCAAAAGGGCTCGCTTTGGCAAAAGCCTGATCCCCGCAGCCATTGTTGCCTTAAATAATAGACCGCGCTGAGTGTGTGTACTTGTGTATCTGTCGTGTAGTATGTTTGTTGTCTGAAATGTAACTAAAGTTCAGCCGCTTAGTTGTTGCACTTGTTACCGTTCCTCTAATATCAGTGCAGACTGGCAGGGAAGGAGCAGGGTTGCTAGTCTACAGAGCGCTGCTATTCTGTCATGAACTGGCCTGGTAATGAAGCATTGTTCTTTTTTATTTGATGACTTGTTTGATCGATTGATAGGATTGTTCCGAGGCCTTGGCTCCAAAGCAAGTGGCACAACGAGCCATAGGGGTAGGAAAGGGAAATGGGATTGGCCCCAAGAGTTCCAACCTCAGGCTACCCTGAACACCGTTCCAAGTCTGAGGAGCCACAGCATCTCTAAGCAGCTCCGAGAGCGTGTCTGATCACCACTAGGTCGCCATCAAAGCAATCGTGTGAGGTAAAAAGGGGAACTGCTTTATATATATATTTTTTAAATCCATTGACAAGGCCTTCTCAACGTGGAAGACTCCCAACTACACCAGACATGGACAGCAGAGCAGAGTGATGAACTGAGCCTAGTGGTTTGACAACTGAGGCTGCTGCATGTCTGTAGATCGTATCGTCATAGTCAAGGACGGGACGTTTAGTCCCTGACCAGAGTCATTAAAATTCCTTTTTTCATTGACCCTTGATTGACCTCTGACCGACAGTATATAAGTGATTTCACCTGGCAGGATGTTGAGTAGCCAAGCCTTCCTAATCAGACTTTATTGTTTAAATCCCCATCCAAACCCTTACTAGAGCACCGTACAAGGCTAAAGATTAGACTCTATAAACTTTATTGTCATTGCACAAGAGTACTGAGACAACGACATGTAGTCTGCACACAGCAGAGAAAGAAGCTTGGATGCGTTTGTTTTCACATCTGTGGGTATTTGCGTATGCATTTGTTTCTTCTCAGCCACATGTTGGCAGATTTTAACCGGTGGAGCGTCTGATTGGAACTTGGACTGGAACTATTATTTAGTAACATCAGAGTTGTGCGTACACACCAGTTGCACTGTGTACTAGTACATCTCATTGGACCCAAGTGGGATTGTGTGTGGGGTCAAGTTAATAATAATCCATATATATATATATATATATATACAGTATATGCCATTTAGAGGATTCACTTACTTTAGACAAATATACTTATTTGGATAAAAGCGTCTGGTAAATGTAAAATATTGGACAGTTTAGTCGTCGGATGCGGAAGCCCCATAAAGTGGGTGTTATTATTATTATTATTAGTGAACAGGTCTCATAGCTACGCTTTAAAAGCATCTTCTAACTGTCAAAAATGTAAAGAAAATGTAATGTAAAACAAACAAAAAAAGGAAATCTGCCTCATCTGACTCCTCTCTGTCACCTGTATCCTCAGGCCGTCTCTGATCGCGGAGGGAATGCTGCGGATGATCACTGACGGCAGCCTCAACGGGGCCGTGATGAAGATCACCTGCTCTAAAGGCATCCACTTCCACACCTACGAGCCCCTGTCCGCCTGAGCTCAACACAGAATACTGTGGGAATTCTACGGGAATACTGCCGGAATTATGTCAGAATACTGTGGGAATTCTGTCGTCTGGTCATCGGGACAGAAACAGAGGTCAGGATGTGGAGTCGCTCAGGAAGAACAGTAGGCCCACCTTTTTTGAAGGCTCTCAACACAATCCATTCTTCAGGGGAAAGAAACAGGGAATACAGAAACACACAGTCCAGTAATATATGGGTATATGAGACAGAGAGGTGTTATTTTCTGGGGGGCAAGGAGTCCTCGTAACATCCTCTGATTTGATTTGACTAGTTTGAGTGAGGCCAATTCCTACAGGTACTGATAAGTAAACATTGATTTGTTGATTCGATACCTAACCATGCCTAATCTGTTATTAAGTCACTTTTTTATTATGACGTGTACAGTGTATAATTATGTGGGTTTTTAGATTAAATCCTTTTTCTTTCTTTTTTAAAATATGAACATGCATATTATTCCTCATATTTATTGAGATTTATCATAAGCGCCGAGAGACCACAGAAAGGTATGTAATACACCTCAGTACTTTATGAATTATAATCTGAATGACAAAGCATAATAAAGTAAAACCATCATTATGCTCTAGTCTAGGTCTATGTAACTTACTTAATTGTACTTACATTCCAATAAAATGAGTTATTTATGATTTAATATAGTACTTTATTAATGTAGAAGATGTGAATTATTATGTATATGTAGTTCGACAGGCAATAAACGCAGTGTGACATCGCCGGTTCCTCTCCTTTTTCCATTGGATTTCACAACTGTCAACTCCTTACAGAAATGAACAGAAAGAGAGCAGCAGAGACAGACAGCTCCAGATGAGTATGTTGCCGTGGGGAGTGTCCACCATGCTGTAGAACAGGCTTGGATGGAGAAACTATGTGACAGAAAACTGTAATATACACACACACACTTTTTTCCCCCCTTAGCTGTTTGTTTTCCTGGAAGGTATGCGTGACTGGAATGCACATCTGGATCTCACACACACACACACACACACCCCTCTGCTGTCATCTGCTGTCTGTGTTGACTTGTTTACCAGGCAGGCCGACTGGCTTCCCGGAGGTTCTATGGCTATACAGTAGAGAGAACTGAGGGCCTTAAGGGCTTAATAGAAGTGGAACCACCCAAACTGCCTGATCTAAAAACCTCTGGTAAATGCATTAAAGCTTCTTAATGACTTCTGTATGAGACATTTGTTTGACCCGTACGTCTTAATTGATGTATAATAACGGAACAGTATCTCTGTCTGTGTGACGGTGGTGTTTTTTAAAATTAGCCTCATTATTGAAGGAAATAGGTATTATATTTTTAAGACAATGTAATGACAATTTCATGTTTATGATAAGTGGCAATGCATTCCAACCACGTATAATGCATAATGGCTCTGACTCAAGCGTGACGTCTTTCAACACAGGAGAACTGAAGGGAAGCTGCTTCTTCCCTGCTCTCGTCCAATGAAAGCGCACCGTGGGTCATGTTAAATATCTGTGGTTTGACACAGCAATGCAACACAGGATCACCCATGACTGAAACCCTCCACTGACGTGCGGAAACCATAGAATGGGGTGTGACACGGTAATCCATACTGTACACCACAGCGTGACGCAACACCACCCTCCATAAGGACATCCCAGTTTCGTCGTAGTTACATAACGGGCTGTCTCGATTGGTTGAGAGCGAAGCTGAATGGTGCTGCAGTGGAATGCAGCTTTTTGTTGAGTGATTTTCACCTTGACGAAGGCACACCAGGGTGTAATGAGGGTAGCTGGAAGCTGGGTGTGAGCTTTATGACGGCTACTGTATCATTAGCAACACCTAAGTTGTTGTTCACACACCTCCCGCGTTCGGTTGTTGATTTTGGAATCTGAAAATCGCTTGATAAGATCTTGGCCAGCTTTACTAGAACTAGATGACTCAAGATTTATTTTTTTATAATAATAGAGGGAAATTATGAAATGCGTTAGGGGGTCGTTGAGATAACATGTGTGAGTAAGTAGGGTATTTCATGGGTGTGGAGAAGTGCTTGTTGACACTGTTTTATAGAAAGACATTTTACTCATGGTTTCTGTGTCCTATTTTGCCATTTTCCATGGCACACACCACACCTTGAACATGTCATTAGACTTTGGCTC
The DNA here is from genome assembly GCF_963989245.1 of Nansenia antarctica. Lineage (NCBI taxonomy): Eukaryota > Metazoa > Chordata > Actinopteri > Argentiniformes > Microstomatidae > Nansenia > Nansenia antarctica. Next base: position 59,393,679 of record NC_137676.1, read on the forward strand.
AGAGTCAAACTGAACTCCACAACCTGCTAGACGAAATGTAGCCTCCCAAAGGTGTTCAAAGAATGTATTCTGGCTCCATGTCTTAAATGTTTCCATGTGAAAGGGTGTGCATATACAAGTGGTGTGCAAGGTGCATATCTTGAATTGGGTTTTTGCACTCGTTCAGTGGTTTAATTGTTGGTTGAATGTATTTATTTTTCTGTACAGTATCATCTTAGATGAGTTGAGATTCGTTGACTTTACTATGTTTTGGCCCCCACAGATGAAGCGCATCCACGGCTACAGTTTGTCTCAATCACTTGAGCACATTTCTTGAAACAGTATTCAACTTTTGAAAACAGTTAACACGTACCGCTTAATTGTTAACATGTTTGCTAAAACACCACATTTCTTTAGCAAAATCCACTATAACTCACAATTTAGAGCTCAAAACAGAATCCTTTTGCCATCTAATGAAAAGTTCAATCCATCATTCATTTCATAATGACTAAATAGTAGCTATAATGATCAATATTCATTGCAGGTTGGACATGAAAACAAAGAATTTCACTCAGCAGCATCACTTTGTACTAGGCCTATATAGGTTATGTAGTACTGCACCTGTTACAGACAATGATTGCTTACTATGAATATAAATCAATCATTTTTCGAAAGTCTAAAAGCATTAGAACGTGTCACATATAGGAGTACCTTCTGTCAGATTTTTTTTTTTAAACAGTTGAGCTTTGGTTTCATGGGGAATAAAGATTGAATAACAAGGTACAATTGTCTCTAAATGTTAAACATCTCTACCTATGGGTACATTACTGTAGATTACTTTGTTCTACCTGGTCAGCATTGTCTGAACCCAACCAATGGATTTTATGTGTTTGACAATCAAGAACAGGTGTTTAAGTAATAATGAAATTATTTATTATCTATGGTGGCACAATGGTTAAGACCATCACCCTATCATCATGGGCTTGCAAGTTCAAGTCCCGGTGATGACTCTAAATGTTAGTTCAGATTTTGACTATGTACTCTCAAACCTTGCACCAGTGACTAGGAAAAACAAACTATGTTAAGTGTGAAGGAGCCATGGCTTAATGGTTAAGACTTTTACCCCATCATCATGGACTTGTAGGATCAAATCCTGGTGATGGCTCTAGTTCTAGGTTTTGACTATGTACTCAAACCTTGCACCAGTCAGTAGGAGAAACGAACAAAGGACAGTGTGAAGGAGTCATGGCCTAATGGTTAAGACATTCACCCCATCATCATGGACTTGTAGGATCAAATCCTGGTGAAAGCTCTACATTTAGTGTCCGATTTTGACTATGTACTCTCAAACCTTGCACTAATCACTAGGAAAAACGATCATTCATAAAGCGTGAAACAGTCGTGGCACAATGGATAATGATCTGACCCCAAGATTCAGGGGTTGCAGGATCAACTCCCCATCGGGACAATTGTGGAACAATAACATGCGAACATACCCGGGTACACTGTGAAACATTCGCTGAGAGTGCCCCAAAATTTCAGGGGTTGCAACTGTGGAACAATCTTGGCAGGAAATGATCGCTCAATGCTGAGCTTGCGACTGTGGAACAACAACGTGCGGACAAGCCTGGGAACACTGTGAAATAGCTTGATGCTGCGCTCGCCCCAAGATTCAGGGGTTGCAGGGTCCAATCCTCTGCGGTACAATTGTAGATCAACAATGTGCGGACAAGGCCGAAGAAGGGTGCCGTTGCCCCGGAACATCCAGAACAGTATACAGCAGTGGTGTTGCTGTTTTTTACTACTACACTACTCACTTCCACACAAAAAAATATTTAATTAACTATAAATATTTAATGCAGATGTCCTGTAAGCAGAAGATTGCGGGTCAAGGCCTCAGCTGGGCTTGACCCAGCAATCTTCTGCTTACAGGTGCAGTGCTTTACCACTGCACCCTTGATGATGTGAGTTGCCTGGTGACACATGTAAGCAGAAGCTTGCTGGCTGAGGCCATGAGAGAACACACTTCCCTCTCATGGCCTCAGCTGGGACTGAACCAGCAATCTTCTGCTTAACATGTGTTTTACCACCAGGACACTCACAACATCAGCAGACACCTACACCTTATTTATTGTTTTATTATTTATTATTTTATTTAGCCTGGCAAAAAAACAAAAAAAACACCACACCATCCAAGCACATCCACACACAAGCATTTCCAGCACAGTTAAAAGATAGAAACAGACATAATCAGAGAGAAAAGGTAGAAGGTTCAAATCCACTCGTGTTGTGGCAATGACCAGTACATGAAACCTATGTTCTCTAAGAATTAGAAGTAGAAAGTTATAGTACTGCTTTGTCATTATTTCAGTTCACATTTCTGGAAAATGCAAGTGGCAGGGAAAAGCACATGAGGGTTAGAGTTCTAATTTAAATGTTTTGCATTTAGCAGACGCCTTATTCCAAAGCGACTTACAATTGATACTTTTGACTAAGCAAGTAAATCATCAATTCACCAGTCGTAGCAAGAAGAGTGCTCAGGCCAGGGGCCATTGGCAGTCGTCGTGATAGAAGAAATAACTTGACAATGAGCCAGGGTGGGGTCAGGGTGAGGTCGAAGGAGCTGAGAAGGACATCCATCTTGTCTAGGAAGTGACCGAGTTGACCTGGGGGGCAATAGATGACAACAATGTTAAGTTTGACTGGGGAGGAGACAGAAACAGCGTGGAATTCAAAGGATATTGACAGGTGTGACAGGGGAAGGACAGTATGTGACCACTTAGGCGAGATGAGGAGTCCTGTGCCTCCCCCTCGACCAGAGGGTCTAGGGGAATGAGAAAAGGAGTAGGCATCAGAGAGGGCTGCCGGTGTAGCTGTGTTTCCAGGTGAGATCGAGGAAGTTGAGGGACATGAACGAAGCATACGCTGAGATAGCCTCAGCTTTCCGGACCGCTGAGTGGCAATTCCAAAAACCTCCCGCAGCAATGAAGTCATAGTTAGAATTAAATTAGTTAGGTGAAGGTGGATAGATGAGATTGGAAGGGTTGCGAGGGGGGATGTAGCATCTGTGTCCTCCTGAGTGTCAGAAGAACAGGAATAGGAAGAAAGCACATTGTGATATGTCAGTAGAGGGTTAATCGACAAACAGAAGTATGAGTTGCTAAGTGCACTCAAAGTAGACAAATATAACAAGAGACAATCAAAATGGAAGAGAAGATACTTAGTATTCTTGGTAACCTGGCCTTCCTCTCAGGACTCCCACAGATAGACTCCCTTGTCTTGTTGTCACAAGTCTTTGTGTCAAGAGGCTGTCGCCTCTGGGAGTCTGGATATTAATGGAGGTTCAGTAATTGCTGCAGGCTTGCAGCCCCTCCCAACTAACAATCACTTAACGACCAGACAGGTGTACTCACTTAAGGCACACCAAGGCTGTGTTCGAAATAGCATACTCAATGAGTATACTGCATACTGCCTACTAAATTCATAATAAGTATGCCAATACCAGCCGACCTTTTACACTGCAGCATGCATACTACATCCCAGAATGCATTTCGCACCGGCAGGTATGGCAGCAGGGATTTTAAACCTCCATTGGCTAAAAGCTGTAATCTTGGCTCTACAAGTGTTAACATGTCATTTTATGAAGTTTTAATATGTTTTCAGGCGAGAAAGTAACCATATATATTCCAAAAATGCATCCAGTTTATCAAAATAACCTGTTAATATATCTGATCTGTTAGTTACCCGTAGATACATTTACTACTTCGACAGAAACGTCAGAACTTAATAGCTAAACATGTTGTAAAATTATTTCGGGGGGCCAATATCTTTAGCTAGCTCAAGTAACTAGCTTACTATATTGCTGTCTTAGCAGTTGGTAAAAGAACATTTTAATTGTTAATTAATTATTTTAATTATTAAAATTAATTACTTGTTCCTTCGTCTGAAGCTACAATACTGGGACCATTCATGACTGGGCTACAGGCAGTCAAATACTAGGCGAACTGGCCAGCAGCCCCTTTCCAATGCCTTTTCCTCTTACCTTACCTCACGGGACGTCCTGGGTCCAGAGATGGCAGCTCCTGCTTCACTCACCAACATCTTTTTTTTATCAGTGATCATTTACTAATACAACTTTATCCAACCAACATGCCTCTTACCAGACAACGGAGGCAATTAGCTCATTGTATGCGGTAGTTGAGTCACTTTTTTATTTCAGTTCACATTTCTGGAAAATTCAAGTGGCAGGGAAGAGCACATGTTCCATACCATTGCACCCCCAAGCTGCTCACAAAAACTCTGCTACTCAGGAACATGCAATACTTAAGACAGTTTTTTTTAAGCAATTTCTTCAACTATTTGTATGAAACTGAAGGTCACATGCATACAGCAATAACATACGAGCACAGAAGCAACATTCGTGCAGTTTTTAATTTCTCATTGCTTTCACACTAAATGCAAAAGTTACCAACAGTATATAAGAGGTGTTGACAAACAAAACTGAATTATTTTCTTTACAGAATATACCCATCTCCCATTATATCTAACAACCAGTCTGTAATCACAAATTAAATAGGTCATCAGTGGTATAATTACTGTGGACTGAGGAAAATAACATCTTAAACTAAATCTGGAAGAAAAAAAGTCAAATCCACTCTATTTTACGGATCTGAAACTTGGAACAACCACCAACATACTCAACAAACTAGACGTTCATTAACTGCTGCCTTTTCCCCCTGGGAATCTACTGGCCCAACACCATCTCAAACACCAACCAGGGGGAACTGACCAAACGAGAAACGATAGAAATCCAAATCAGGAGGAGAAAATGGAACTGGATAGTCCACACACTCAGAAGACAAAGCACATCAATGGCAAAGCAGCTGGCTCTAACATGGAACCCACAAGGCAGGAGGAAGACCTCGAACCATCCGGAGAAGAACCACACAACAGGAGATGAAGGCGGAAGGGCTGTCATGGCAACAACTGGATCGAAGAGCACAGGACCGGAGAGGATGGAGGGGTTTCATCGATGGCCTATGTTCCCTATGGAATTTAAATTAACTTGAATACAGGAAAGGATAGATTACTGTAAATGGTTTGGCATTTTTTGTGTTCTACACTAATGACATACGGTACTTGATTCTGAATATTTGAGATGAAATGTATTTATATTTATAGTAAGCATCTTATTCTCTGTAACAGGCACAGTACTACCATGAACTATATAGTACAACATGTTTTTGCTGAGTGAAATTCTTACTGTTTTTCACATTTGTTTTCAAATGAAAATTGTCCAACCTGCAATGAATATTGATTGTTGTAGTTACCATTTAGTCATTATGAAATTACATAAATACATAAACAAATATTAAGTGGCACATATTAACTGTTCACAAGTTGAATAGTATTTCAAGAAATGCGATCGAGAAAAACTGTAACCATGGAGCAGCTACATCTGTTCTTAAAACAGTTAACAACTTTGCCGATCTCTGAGAGAGTGGGCCTGACATTTAAGATAAAGTATTGCATTAGCTACAATCCTTTCAGAAAACTGACCCCAGGAATGCCCCCAGATTCAAACCGTACAATCCTTACATTCAGAGGTAGACTTTGTCACTCAAAAGCACAGGAATCTAACCCCAGAGCAACTCACTACTGCATATTTAGCTACACCTGTTTTCTTTAGCAGACATTGAGACTGCCAATGGCCCCTGATCCTAGCATATATTTGTTTTCTTTTCTTATGATGGCTGATGGATAGATTGATTTACTTTTTGACAAATGTGTTTGTTGTAAGTCGCTTTGTATAAAAGCATCTGCTAAATCTCTCTCAAAAAAGTCAATGTAAATGGCGGCCCTCTGGCTGACTCCCATCTGCATTCCTCTAGAGTTAATAATAATATCTCTCACTACAAAACTTTCTTTCCACGAAAGTGACATGAGGGATGAACTTCTGTAAAGTGAGAAAAGGCACCCGCAGGTGTGTACCCATGAACCCATTTGCTTCTGCTTCTTGTATAGGGCTAACTCCTACACACAGCTTCTTTTTCTCACACAACATTTAGACATTGCTGTCAGACCTCCTGTCAGAGCACTACAAAGACACAGATCTATAGGATCATCTCTCATGTAGTCAGTGGACTAAAGAGAAAGGGGGGAGGGGGAGGGGGGTAATATAATCACTGGTTCAAGGCTTGGAACTTGCTTTTGAACATGCTTCAGGAAACCTTGATGTCAGTGATACAAAAAGAAGCGTGGGGAATGTGGAAGCGGTGGTGGCTAAGCCAAGAACTCTACCTCACCTGTAAGAGGTGACTGGTTCAAGGGAGGGGTAGAGTGGGGCTCTAGTATATGACCTGCACTTACTGGGGCACATTACATTTATATTTTTGGCGAGGACCGGGAGCCATTGGCAGTCATAATGATAATGAAAATAACTTGTTTTAATTAACCCTCTGAGCTACTCAGGAGCTCCGTCATCACCTGTTCGTACATTATATCTACACATCATTTCAAACTAACTTGATTATCATAACCGATAGGAAAACACTGGTCACAGGAATCAAATTCATGTGGCAGTTGAGTTCTGAGGGCATCTGCCGGTCCCTTCTGAACAATCTACTTACTCAACATAACATACAACTCTAACTTCACATCTGGATAAGCCTTCTCCTAATGGAGAACAGCAAACACACACCTGATATTAATTTCACTCACAAAGGACCTTGGTGTCGAGCTTGAGTGGCTAAGCTTTTCCAAACCAACAAAACGGTATATCATAGAGATTACATTGTTTCTGTTTGTCCTTTCCCTAGATGCCTAACATCTGAGCTTCACTACACGTTGCTCCAGAAATGAATATGGAACAGTTTCTCTCATTAAAAGAGAGTAAGTGTTTCTTTCAGCTATTAATTTCCCCGTCAAAAGTTTTTGGGGCAACCATTAAAACAAGATGTTTACAGAAACATTAGAATGACCTAAGCATGTCCTCTGCAGTTTGTACTGACCGGTGGAAACAGTTATTGTTTCTACACGGGGGTGGTCCCAATGTAAGATAAGAACAAGGGTTACTTCATATAGTCTTTACACACTATGGTGGGAAAGAAACAGCACAATGTCTCCTTCCCTGCCAATTCCACAGTTGTGTGAGTGAAGTTATCTTCAATGTAAACAGAGGGATTACGTTGGTTCAGTGTCCTAGAGACTCGGCTAACTCCTGTTTGACCCGATCCTGCAGGATGTGTTATTACTTCTCCAAACAGCCTTTATTCAAGCGGCAAGCTTGAACACAATACTGACCCTTTAGAGTTTCTGTGCAGTCAGAGAGAACAGCCATGACCTGCTCACTTAGACAATGCTGGATGTAAGTATCCAGTTCATGTCCAGCAGGTTCTGCATATCTCACAAATCTGTTGACAGAACCAGAGGTTGTGGGGTTTAATGTGACACACACACACTCTCTCTCTCTTGCGTTCTCTCTGTCCCCCAGAAAGGTATCAATTGCAAAGGTTACCATAAAAAATGTTGACTTCTCTCGACTCTTTCAAACCCACAGATAGTGTTACCTCAGTGAACAGTATTAACAAGGTGACTGGGCCTCTACTCCCCCCAGGCAGCTCAGTGACTGCTGTCATTAGCAGCGTCTGTTTGGACAGCGACCTCATCAGCAGCGAGTCGCTGTGCGAGACCCCGAGTGCTTATTTTTCAACGCCGTGTCCGAGTGGCCTCCGGAGCTCGCTCGCCGTACTCTCTCCTGACGATAAGATGTTATTGTAGGACTTCCCATTGGCTCTTAAATGTTTTGATTGGCAAGCAGTGAGGTTCTGGCCCCCTTCCAAGGATAACAACTTGGCTTTGAGAGTGGGGGAGGGGGAATGGGGTACATTTGCAATCAAGAAAGGAGGAGGAAATTCTTTTCGGAACAAAACAATGTGGCAAAAAAGATTCAAGCTAAATTGGAGTGTTAAAAAAAAAACACATCTCTGGCGGTGAAAGCAATCCCGGCACGAAGCTGGGAGATGAAAGTTAGGCAACATGATGAAATCTTAATGTGAATCAAAGCAACAACGACTGTGTTTTCCTCGATGATAAAACTATCAAAGTCACTTTAACTCCAAAGCACGGACACGCATAATAACGGTTAGTGATGAAACTGGTTTCAACAGTGACCGCACCAGCGCATGCATGTGCCAGAGTGCCATTTCAAGGCCTGTGTCTCTTTATCAGTACCGCTGTTCCTCTCGTCTTACACAACCGCCAAACCGTGAAGTTAATCTGATCCTGCCCGTGTGACAGACTTGGTCTGAGCGCGGGTCGTCTGCATGCACCAAGGCAGAGTCACCCAAGGCTTTAGCTCAGTGAGCTAACATCAGTCTTCAAGTCTCAGGGAAGGTTACTCATCATGGTGGCCTGGTTCACCAAAACCACCACCACCACGCTTGGTCCCATACATTGCTGTCAACTTCACCCACGGTCGTTAAAATGACTGATTACACCAATTAGCCCAGCACGGTTTAATTAGCCCAGCGCAGCTCAATTAGCCCAGCGCGGTTCAGGCATCGACAGTGTCTGCTATGTCGGGGGCTAACCAATCAGGAAGGTAAAGAGTTCATCGGCACGCTTGAGGTCCAGCTAATTAGGGGTGAAAATGGACTTTAATATCGACTGGGCTGGGGCAGGGTTTGGGGGAGAGAGACGTGCACATGCACATGCATACCCACACAGCAGTGGAGGCTGGTGACTTCCACAATTGAGGAGGCCAATTTTTTTCCGCTTGCTCGCTTCACTCGCGATGGAATGTTTCCTGTTCTTATAGAAGAATATTAAATTGACTTGTAATAAAACGAAATCGACTACATAAAAAATAAAACTGTTCAATAAATCCTAAATGTTGTCTACCTATTCAATGTATAAATCGCCGACTTCCGCGGTCATTTTAAGCAAACGTATTTGGTTAAATGAGCTATTATTTTCAGGGATAATAGCCATGGGTGTTCTAGACGTGTCCTGCAAAGGACAAGTTGATAGGACACTCTTATGGCGAGTGTTTCTTTGACTGAAGTGACTGGCGAATTCTCAAAATGGCTTCATGTGATTGGACGAACAAAATGTCAATCTTTCAGCCCTGGACTCAATGCATGGTGAGGCCAGGCCTCCTCTGCCCACCCATTTTCAGTGATTTGGCCAATCACATTGCCATGAAAAAATTTGCATTACATTGACTTCTATGAGAAACCACTTTCCTGGCCTCCCTCAATACAAACGGATAGGGATTCTGGCCTGTAGGTGCTTTACAATTGCAATATTGGGTTTTAGCCATGGAAAAATTCAGATTTATGAACAAAACTGAAATAATATTAATATAAAAAATAAAAATAAATGTTTTTTGTTAAATAAATAAATAAAATAAATATAATTATTGCTTTTTTAAATCTCTCTCTCTTCTCTCAAATTATTGGGGAGGCCAGGCCTCCTCCACCTCTATGGAGGAGCCTCCACTGCCACACAGGTACCCACACAAGCATGCGCGCAGGCACAGAAAGAGGCACACACACACACACACACACACACACACACACTGGGGCCTAGAGGAATGTGCCAAGCGCAGCGCTCTCTCAGATTATCCCTCATTCCCCCTCTTTCTTTCTCGTTTTGTTTTCTCGCCGCTGCTGTGATTGATGGAGGGCCTGGGTGGAGGCGTGGACAGAGCCATGGGTCTAATCAAGGCTAATTACACATTAACTCCTCCTCCTCCTCCTCCCCTTTTCTACCTCTCTCTCGCTCTGCCTCCCTCTATTTCTCACACAAAATATCACCGTCTCTCCATCCCTTTCCCCCCACCCCATCTCTCTCTCTCTCTTGCTCTCCCTCCATCTTTCTCTCCTTCTCTCTATGTTATCATTACAGCGAGCCGTCTCCCAGTTTACATCCCCTGCCTCAAGCTGTCTTCCGACACATAATTGCATCATGAATCATAACGTTGGCTCTATTAGGGCAGAGCGAGTGGAGGCTCTGACGGAGGGAAGCTGAAGGAGGTTTGAGTTAGAAAGGACAAAGGAAAAGACAGACTGGAAGGACGGCTTTAGCTGCTGACACAGCTACTTGTGGCATGTGGTGTTGGTCTTAACAGTAAGTGTGTTGTAGCAAGACGACACAAATCCAGAATTCTATTTGGGAAACCCCTCAACCACTTACAATTCACACTGTAAATATTGATTAAGCATTGTGGAATTCTGAATAACTGAGCATGTCAGATTTGTTTATTCTGTGATGGACGATGGATACATACTGTGTGAAACGCAGCAGGAGAGCTGGTTGTAATTCCTTTAGGTTAGAGCAAACCAGCTCACAGACCATTCAAGCTAAAAAAAAAAAAAAAAAAGAGACGTTGATCTTATGAGAGCCAAACTAAATAAATTCCACTTAACGACTGGAAAGATTGAGTTTTACTGAGTGGAAGAGAATTGATTACTGACGAGACGACTGCAAAACAAAAAAAAAGAGGGGGAAAAAAGATGGATCGAATCAGTGGAAGAGGCATTAACCCTCCAGCTCTTCCCTTCATCGAATAAATATCGACATTAGAGAAAGTATACATTGTCACTGCGCCGAAGACACTCTTCTGTCAAATGCCCCATGGCTAAATCATAATTACTTCAGACAGAAACATAGCTGCTCCCTCTGACACCAAACAATACCTCGAGAGATATGTTGGTTCAGGCAGGACTTCACACAACCCCAATCACAACAATACTCTGTGTATTCCCTATTCCTGGAGTTGGGTTGCGGACATAGACAGTTCAAACAAGCAATGGACGGTTCAGGGTGCAATCTTGAGCAAACACACCGACGAGGAAAAGCCATTAGGGATTTTACATGGCTCAGCCACATCTGGAGAGCCCACGTCTGACCGACCTCGAGTTTCACAGACAAGGTGGGTGGGGGTTTGTGTGTGCGTGCATGTTTGTGGTGAAGGCGAGCGAGAGGGGGTTTGCTGGTGGTTCAGTGGCTCATGTTGGATTTGGAGTTGGATAGCTTAGGCAGGGAGGGCAGTGTGTGTATATATATATACTGTATATATATATATGTGTGTGTGTGTGTGGGTGTTAGGGGCTATGTATATGGGGTTGTTAGAGAGGAATAAGAACTGTTATGTGCCTTGTGGAGGAATGTGTGCTGTTCTGCTCTCTGTGTGGCGATAACGAAACCCCTGCACCAGCTGTGGCCTCTCTACTGAGATGTACTTACGGTAATCCACTTTGAGGTCAGACACGGATATATACACACACACACACACACACACACACACACAAACAAGCAAGAAGCACACACTCAAACAAGAAACATGCAAACAAGAAAAACACACACACCCCCCGGCCTCCTCCAACCCCACATCACCTCTGACCCACTGCTACTCCAGTTTTCCGGCCCGATCTTTCTGATTGCCCTCCGGTAACACTGCCAGTCAACAATGTTCTGGAATCTTCCTAATGCTGACATCTGGACACGTCTCTACAAGACCTGGTTCACCTCCTCTGTCAGGACGGTCTGAGAGTTAGGCTTGCGCTGTTCCAACTCGCTGTCGAGGGCAGGGGGCAGTGAAGCCTTGATGAATGATCATTCCAGCAGAGATATTTGCCCTGACACCTTCCACGTGCACACACACAGCCACAGTATGGAAGAGTGCAACCTCACAGGGTTTGAACCTGGGTCTCCTGCTCGTAAACACACCACCGTAGCCCCTTAAGCTACAGTCAAGCCTAAGGATTGGTAACAGATGATAATGCTTCATAACATTTCAATGCTTTACAACACTTTGCCATAGTCATGCATATTGATTGTACTGGTTACAGGGAATCCCTGTGCTGGAGTTAACACTGGAACATGTCTAGATGGGAAGGTTAAAACTGGAACATGTCTAGGTGTCAAGGATATTAGCACAGCAGAGTTTCCCATTAATTAGAGTGTGGCGGTCCGCCATAGTCTAGACGGGCTGCCACAGTGTACTGTAGGTCGATACGATGTTGCGCTACCGATAATCTCCCCCCTGTCTACGAAAACATTCTCTGCCCCCCCCTCCCCCCTTAGACTGAGGTCCACCAACCACAATCTCACTGCACAATGACAACCAGCCCAGACCTCCCCTACTGCTCTGGACAGTTGGCGTGGAGCATTATTATTACTAATACACTCCAACTTGAACCTGAACCCAATATTTACTGAAGGTCAGGCGAAGGTAGACTTTGCTTAGTGCCACAGAACTCTGACCCCTCTCTCTCTCTCTCTCTCTCTCTCTCTCTCTCTCTCTCTCTCCAAACAATCTGATGTCTCTCTCCAAACAATCTGATGAATTGAGGCTATGTTCGCTTCATGAGGATATTAGTACACACCATTGGCAATACAGGGTTTTGAATTTCTTAATCAGGCCACACACATGTACGCATGCGTGCACACCAACTCCCCCCTACCCACCCACACACAGATGTGCGCATGCACGCACACACAACCATAAATTGGTTACATTCTCTTATACCTTCATGAAAGGGCAGTATGATTGTCTGAACACAAGTACCTACAATGACCACTAGGTAGCGACAATGTAGCATAAATTAAATGGAGCTGCAACCGCTTTATTTAGTGCTATAGCGCCCTCTGTTGGTCATATCTACACCTCACATGCCGAGCAGGAAGTTACAGCAGCAATTTACTGTACACTGAGGCGTCTACAAATTCTATGACAACTATGTTGAAAATGTCATGCCAATCAATAAGTATTGATAATATCTTTATTTGTCCCTCACATACTAAACCAGTAATCAGCGTAAAAAACAGGGTGGATTGATTTACATAGAAGGTTCCATAGTTCTCAGAAGACTGGATGTGTTTTTCATCCTAAAACAACAACAGAAGGACAACAGAATGAAAGAACATCGTATGTGTGTTATTTCGTATGTGTGTTAAAATCATGTGTGTTATTTCGTATGTGTGTTAAAATCGTATGTGTGTTGCACGCCTCAGTACATTGATTACAACAACATATTCTGGTTCATGCACTTACATGGTGGCTATCTTCTCCAACCTCTCTCTTAGATGTTCCTAATGAAGAAAAGGGGAATAAGGAATGGCTTGTAACACAAACACAATATGCTGGCATTAGAATAAAAAGACACGATGCATTTATGAACTGGGTTTCCAAAAGGCACTTAAAATGGCTTCCATTTATTGTCTCACATCTACCAGTTGGGTGACAACAAGACTGACTGGATACGATCTATCACCAAATAAATAATTCAATTAAGCATATACGTATATATTAATCATATATTGCATCATTAGCATAGTTAGCATCATATTCTATTCACCTTTTGATTTCTATCTAATTAATAGCCAAGATATGAGGCAGTAAGATGAGAGCAGAGGAAATGAGAGGAGAGGAGGATATAAGATATGGAAACATGCCCCTCACCTCCGGGAACCCAGTCACCACGCAGGGGTTGATGGGATCGCTGGAAGAGGTGCTGTAGGACTCAAGGTGGTCACATCCAGTTCCAGAGTTACCGTGGAGATTCTCTACGGTAAGGCTGGGTCTCCACTCTTTTACTGTGGCAACATCACAATGGACATTAGGAAAATAAACATCTCATTGAATCTTTTAATATGTCAGTTACTTTAATACAGCAGTTCCCTATGATTTGATAAAACAAACATGTTTATGTGCGTTGTAATTGTAATTGTATGAAGGCAAACATTGTCTGTGTGTTGGCCTGTTCATATTCAACCAATTATCTTTTAGGTGATAGAATACACTTAGACGTCATAATTATGTGTTGGCACGGCCCGCAATAACGTTTTTGAGGTCACAGGATATTACTGATATCCAATTTGGGGTCGTGAAATAAAAACATTTGGAAACCCTTGTAGTTTATCATGTGTTCGATCAATACAACACATTTATATTTGTTAATCTTTTTGACATTGAGCAGACGCCTTTATCCAAAGCGACTTAAATTTGTCTAAGTAAGTGAATCATTTATCCATCGGTCATCGCAAGAGAAAGTAATCTACGCTAGGGCCAGGGGCCATAACACATTAATACTCTCAACACTGAAAAAATACTAGAAATAGTTTTAGTCCACCGTTTTCACTGTGGAAGATTACTAACCTGTGATTGAATTATCGGTCATGTCATCTGTCCTGTCTCCTCCGTTGGCCAGGGTTGGCTCCTTCTGAAGAAGACAAAAAAGAGAGACCTTGACATACCGTACGTGATGTGCATTTGTCCCGTCTGGACTGCAAACAGAGAGACACGCTTTTAATCCTGGAATGCACTGACATCATCGCTTCCACACCTGCTTCTACTTCTGCTTCTCTCTGGGTCCAGTAGGTTTGTTTTAAGCTGCTCCAGACAAGACGCAGATGAGGCGTAGAGAGATTCCTACCTGTGCTGTGGACAGCGCCACGTACACACACACACACACACACACACACGCATGCACACACACACACACACGCACACACACACACACACGCACGCACTCACAAACGCACCTGTGTAGTGGACAGAGCCAGTTTGGTCTCCATCAGTAGTACCCTGCTCTCCAGGTTCTCCCACTGCTGCCTGTCGATGGTGACGGTCCCTGCGGAGGCCTTCTCCAGGAGCTGCAGCCGCTCCTCCAGGGCAGAGAGCCTCCCCAGCCCAGCCTGGCACTGCCTCAGCTGGGCCTCCAACGCTGCCAGTCTCCCCTCTACCACCGGGTCCTGGAGGGTCAAACCCACTCAAGTAAGCGTGTGTGCATGTGTGTGTGTGTGTGTGTGTATGTGTGAGTCAGTAGGTGTGTGTGTGTGTGTGTGTGTGTGTGTGTGTGTGTGTGTGGTTTGCATGTTGGTTCTCACGTTCTGAGGGACAGAGGGTGCTATCGCCCGGACCTCCTCCAAATCTGAGCCTTCCTCCTCCTCGTCTTCCTCCTCCTGTAGCTCTAGTTCATCTGAGGGAGTGCTCCAGGAGCCCGGGGTGGCGCCACCAACGTGTCTCTCCACTAGAGGCCTGCTGAGGGACGCCTGGAGGACAGAGTCATATGTGATTGATCCAATGTGAACGACAAACACTCCTAAAGCCATACAAACAATCAGCTAGGACCTCTGTGACATGGTTACGGTTCCGAACAGATTTAGATGTTTTACATCTGTACATATGGACATTTTCAATATCAACATCCAAAGGGACTTACGGTCGTGGCTGTGGACGTCCCTGTGTCACACTGGAGTGGGAGAGCCTCACCTTTACAGTCTGAATGTGAAGGCTGGACATGAGGTCTTGTTTTGGGCTGCAACACACATACAATACACCGTTCAAATGATTCACTTGATTAGCCAAATGCACAACAACTGTGTCAAAGAATTCCACCTAGTGGCTAGGCATCAAGGGAATTGTAGTCCTAGGTTTAGTGGACTATAAAAAGACACATACACAAGTGTTTACTGACAGGAAAACGCAAAAGAAAAAATACATCAAATATTTACAATATAAATTTAGATTAGGCAGGTTGATATTCTTTTTTTTTTTACATTTAGGTGTGTTGTACATTGGGCTGTTTTATAGGATAGGTTTAGGTTTTTTAGGACCACAGCGGAAACAGGTGTTTTACACTTCCATGTGTTCTCCTCTGACACATGCACTCTGTGTGACATTTTGTGTTACTCCCAAATAAAATCAGTCAATAAATCGATACTGTGAACCAGTGTCAAAATAGTACACCAAGCGACATCAAGCACCCATCAGGTCTACTATTTTGACCTACGTCTGTCCTCCTTGTGAAAAAGATATACTTTGATGTTTAAACACCATTCAGTCTAGGCTCATCAAAGCAGCTTGAGAAGACATTTGTTTAGAGTATGACACTGTGCTGATGGGGAACTGGCATACCTTGCAGCCTTTGCTGAGTTCTTTGTGTTTTTGGAGGGCGAAGCCGATGACGTCACAGAGGACGCAGACCTTCCTCTCAGCGAAGCCAACGTGGAGGAACTGCTGCTTGGTCAGGCTGGGCTTGTAGTGGAACAGGTCCCTCAGAACCTGCAGGCATCACATGACTCATTACAGCTCTTCTGTTGGGTGGAAACGAAAATATACAGCAGAACTGCTAATAACACATTTAAGTTGTGATGACTTGTTAAATTAACAATTGCACATGCATTTGCACATTTGAACAAGTCATTACATTCTCTGGCTGCTTGACAACACCTTTACCCTGACCTGAGGACCTGCAAGCTGCAATACAACAAAAGGAAATGCCCTGACTGCCACTATATCATTAACTACTATGAAACATGTGGTCAATTTACATTTTCTATGGATTACTTATGAGGATTCGGCACACAGCCTTCAAAGATGCTTTCATCGAGTGAGAAGGTTTTCTCTTCTATAAAGTCAATGAAATCCAAACAGTACAATGGTCCCCACTTTCCCCCATCTAAACGTACAATGTAAGCAGACACACCACAGTTCACACAAAACGTTTACCAGGATATTTCAAAACACCCCCTCCCATTGCCAACAGTCCTTTAAAAATATCAAATCCATATTTATTCCTGCTCCCAATTTATCATGGGGCAGGGTACTTCTCTCAATAGACAAGGGAGGATACAGTAAGAATAATGGCGTCAACTCATAATTAAAACAATCCACTGACAATTCCGAACGATGGGCAGCAACATCACTCAAGGGAAAGCCAGGCGTTGCGACAGGACGGCTAAATTAGCTCTTTCCTGTTACACCGCCTTTAATGCCGAGCAAATGGCTTGTCTCCTCTCTGTAGGCTTCCCCTCTGTGACACGCCGCTGGTGTGTACCGACCCAATCTGTCTCCCACATACAGACCAATGAGCATCAGCCTTTTGGGAGCCGGCCAATGGGGCTCCATCGCACGGGATGGAGGGTCTCTGTGGATCAGCTGGTCTCACAGCGCTAGACGACGCGGGGACGGAGAGACGAGCCAAGACGAGAAGTTGGAGCGACATGAAGGAGTTCCTCCTCTGTACGCCGGGGCATGTGTGAGACTGTGAGCCGGAGGAGGGAGTAATTACTCAAGGACTAGGACAGCGAAGAATGGTTGCCAGAAACACATTGGGGAGAGGAAAGTGTGTGTCCGTGTGTGTGTTTAGCTGCAATACAGATCTGTACATCACAGCCCTATCTGTCTGCCTGCTTGTGATAGCCAGATTAACAGAGACTGAACAAAGAGACAGAAGGGCCATGCCATTCATGGTACATCTGAACAGGTAATTTCATTCCCTGGCTAATGAATATACTAATTAATCCCTGGCTAATTAATATACTTAATATATAATATGCTAATTATATATAAATAAATATATCTTTATCCTGACCTGAGCACTTGTGAGTTGCAATACAGCCAAGGGAAATGCCATGAATGCCACTATATCCAGACTGCCACTATGTCATGCAAAGAGAATTCCAGGAGTATTCCACCTATTCCTGTGAGTAAGAATAAATGGAACGTTTCTGTGATTCACTGAGATTCATTTCTTTGTTATTTGAGCAACACAAGAAAAAGTATTCCCACATGTGACCTAACCTTAATCTGTGTGGGGACATCCTGCTGGTCTTTTTCAAGGGGAGTTTGACTGGTTGTGATGACATTCCTATCCCTCCCTCTCTCCCTTCCTCCATCGTTCCAATGAACTGGAGTGACCCGTCAACAGTTTGAAATATAATTAAAAACAAAACAAAAAAACAAACAGACATCCACAGTGGATGAGAATGCTCACTGTCTATAATTAAGAAAAGCCCCAACCCCACATATCAGGAACACTCTCCAGGAGGTAGGCGTCCAAGTGTCAGAGACGACCATCCACATAATAGGTCACCAACCAAACTACAGACACTTCACTGCAAGGCGCAAACCACTAGTTATCCTCAAAAAGGATGGTCAGGTTAGAGTTGGCTAAATCGTACCTAAAAAGCCTGCAGAGATCTGGAAAAAGGTATTTGCAAGAGGAACGTTTGGAGAAAAAAGGATCTGCGAAAAATGTACAGCAGACCACCTCATCTGTGAAACACGGTGCAGGGATTGTTAGGTTTGGGCTTGTATAGCTGCCACTAGAATGGTAGGAGCAGGATGTGTTCTGAAGTGTATAGAAACATCTTGTTTGCTCGAGTTCAAGCAACTGCCTCTATATTCATTGGATGGTGCTTCATCATACAGTAAGACTGTAAGTATGTAAGTATGACACTAAACATACAGTAGCAACTAGGGAGTTTTTCAGAGCCAAAAAGTGGAAAGCTCTCAACCCTAACCCTAATTTAAACCCAATTGAACATGCATTTCATTTCCTGATATGATTTCAGACAAAAATACATCAAAACAAACTACAACTGAAGATGGCTATAGTACAGGCTTGGCAGAGCATCACCAGAGAAGACACCTGGGGGGTATTCCACGAAGCTCGATAAAGTTCTAAGCCTCGATAAAGTTCTATGCCTCGAAAATGTTAGCTTGCGTTCGGTACCATCAATGTGGCTCAAATAATTCGCTGCTTGGTTGAGCTCCTTCTGAGTCAGATATAATTAGCCTGCTCGCGACCAGGCTAAAACACAGGCTATGGTAAGACGCGCGTCAAAAAAGGCTCACAGGCGGAAACTACATCCCGAACGACAGTTCCTCTTTTAGGAAATATTAGTTCCCACTTCACACGAGATAGATAGATGGATAGGTTGACTGTGTGAAAGATAGATAACTTGATATTTTGAAAGTGTGATAGATAGATCGATAGATCAATAAAGAAAAGAGTGTAAAAAAGAAAAAAGTGTAAAAAAAAAAAGTAATTCTCTCAACTTGCATTGCTGTCATCACAGCGGTCTGGCTGGCGTAGTGGTTAAGGCTCTGGCTGGAGTTCCAAAGGTTGCGAGTTCGAGACTTGACTAAGTGTTTTTTTTTTTTTTTTTTTTACATTTAACCGAAGATTTCATGCAAAGGCTTCAAACACCATTGTAATCGTGCCCGTTCTTGTAAATTAGCCTGCAGCATCATTTTATAGCCTACATACTTTTTTTGATGAGATTTTAGATTAGATTCAGACAACGAAATGCAGTAAAAAGTGCGTCTGAAGAGGGATTTGAACCACCGATATAAAATTATGAATAAATCCTGTGGCAGCGGTCGATACCACTAGGCCATTGTGGCGATATGACGGTTTGTAGCCTGCTGCTGATATCACCACAGTAGTAATATTCATTTATTAAAATATGAACATATAACAATAACTGGGGCTAGTATGACCTACGCATTTAATCGGTCAGCAATTTCTTGCCAAACCATTTCCCTCGCCTTGTTAATTGCGGCAGTATTGCACTATTTTACATCTTATTTTTCCGTCTTCATAAAAATCAATAATTCGGAATGCTGCGCAAATGTAGTACCCCTGCAGAGTGGAGTATCTTCATTTCGACAGATCGACTCTTCGGGGCTCTTTATGTCTGCGTGCACGCGCCCATATCGAAGATTTGTAAGCCTGTCTTCTGTGAACACTGATGACACAAGGCTGATCCTTGTTCGAGGAATCACCTGAGGCTTGAATTCCAATCTCGAGTTGCCTGAGCGCCGCATTTATTTATATCGCCGCTATACTGATCCACCTTTAGTGGAATGGCCCCCTGATGTCTGGTGGGGTCAATCGGTCCCAGACTTCAGGCAGTTATTGCATACAAAGGACTGTCGACCAAATACTAAACATGAGTGCTTCTTTTGTACATTTGATAAATCTGTCCCATTACTTTTGGGTACCCTGAAATAGGAGAAATATGCATACACAGTGGTGTCATTTCTGAATGGTGAAACCATTATGTAAACAAACACCATCACATAAAAGATGCACATCTCTACTTTAATCTCATGATAGTGCTTCACTTTCCCATCACTTACACAGGGCATTGTATATATACAATTTGGATTGAAATGAGTGTAAGAAGATTGAAATATTCGCCATTACTTAAATCACAAGCATATGCACATATTACACTTGTGACATCACCTTATAGATGCTGTCGATGAAACGGAGATCGTTCTTTCCGGTCAGTTCCACTCCGAGCCCCACCAGGTGTTCTGCCAGGTGAGAGGAGTAGGAGACGAAGGCGAAGCTCAGGACAGGTAGGAAGGCTGCAGGGTCTCCTCTGGCCACGCTGGGGGACAGAGCACACAGGTGAGTTTCTTAAATGTTTTGTCGTAGGGCCAAGACCAGGGATGACCGTGTCATTAAGTGGTTAAAACAGGCAATACCAATAGCCAGAAGGTCTCACTTGGTAACATGTTCAGCTCCATGAGACCAACCTAGAGACTTAAAGGGATAGATTGCCCAAATTACGAAATGAAAGGAAATATGGACAGACTTCAATCCACACTTAGGTTCTATTTATCTTGCCACTGTCACCATCCACTAATTGTTAGCATTTTGTAGCCAAAACACAATAGAAGTCTCTCACTCCTAATAGGCCTACTCAACTTTGAAGGTTAAAAAACAATACAAACTAAGCTATTTACAGTATGCTTTAGCTTTCACTAAAACTGCCTGTAGTCTAGTCAATCTACACAAGGCCTACGTAAGTAATCAAATCCATCCCTGGCTAGAGAGAGAGAGGCCAACTTGTGGGTCTTGTAATTAGGCCTAAGTCCAACTGATGAAACAGTCTTTCATCACTGGAACTACAGTCTAGGAGCCAAGTGAGTCTTATTTCCCTAGCGAGCATGTCGTGTTTGACGCATCGGACTTCAAAAAGCATCTCTGCTCATCTGAACTGCAAAATGGGTCCTTTCACAGAGGGGGGGGGGGGGGCACACAGCTGGTTAATGTAAAGCCTGTTTACAAAACAGTTATGCTCAGGCAGAGTTAGGGACGACTCTCCGCAGCCGGGACTTCAAAACAAAAACAGACCATGAACTATGGTTACCATGGCTACAACCCAAATGGATGTTGAGATGAATACAGATGTTTAGCCTAAGTCTAAAAGCCAAAGTGCTTTGTTTCTTGAGTTAGCCTACAAAGTAAGCTGTGTCTATGTAACACGTACACATCCTAAACAACGACTGATGAGAAGTCTCCATCAGAAGAAGTTGGGAGATTAGTTTGAACCAGACGAAGTAAGCCCCTGGTTTAGTGTCACGACTCAAGTTTTCCAACACGTCTTTGATCAAAAGTCAAATGATAACTATAAATGGCATCATAATTGGTACCACATACCGGTAGGCCTGTTTATTGGTACTAACTAGATAAGTGCCATTTTATTTCACTATTACTCCAAGGAAGGCCGGGACAGTTGAAAAAGGACATATGCTAATGTAAGTAAGAGTATCATTTGTTAAATGTTTTATTCCTATTAAAGTAGGGATACACTATAAAATGCACAACTTATATATGAGTGAAGACTGTACAAAGGAATGACACACAGACAGCGATGAATGGATGTTCCCTGATATGGTGTGCTTATTGGACAATGTTTAGGCCTACGCCTAAATCTTTTGATCAATTGCCATTTCGATTTCATCACAAGTTCCACACTATGTATTGAAATAGCATGCCTAGATTGCCTGCACCCTGTTATAATGCCATGGAAACCAGTGACCCAAACCAGTGATTCCTGGATAAAGAGAAGAACCGTGACATCATCGGAAAGCAGGCTCGGACTTGGAGTAGGCTAGTCAAAGCAAAGGAAGTGTTACCATATGCTCAGCCCACCTTGCTCAGAGACACTGAAGGTTGATGATTTATTTGAAAGATTTGACTTATGTGGTGACACAGTATGCTGTCATGGCTTGTTCTGAGAGCATACCAGAGTGAATTCAGATGGGGGAAACTGCAAATGCATTAGATTATATTCAACTTTATTGTAAAGTACAAGTACCAGACAACGAAATGCAGTTTAGCATCTAACCAGAAGTGCAAATAGTGATAGTACAAAACATGATGGGTACAGTATGGAAAGTAGGGTAGTTAGAGGTACAATAAATGGATAGCAGTAAGCTACGTACAGCAAATGCAAATGAGCAAATGCATGAGATATTTAGCCTAATTAAGAGTTGGGGGTAGGCATGACCATAATGTTAGGAGGGAAGATAAAGTTAGGGTAGGGTACAGCAGGGGTAGACTCTATTGCAAGTACAGCAGGAGCCTGAATATAGTGCCATTGTCGAGTTATCTGAGTTTTATTCCTCAATTGTCTGCCTCAACTGGAAGAGGCCTGGAGGACACTGGATAACTCAACTTCTTTGGGGTCTTTCTCCCATTTATTTTTAAGTAAAAGAGAAGTAGGTACTGTAGAAGTAGATTGAAATAGTTGTTTTCCCTAGAAGTAGCACCCTAGAAGTAGGTTAAGAAAAACAACACAAATAAACGTTATCAAACCTATCAACTAAGGACATAATACATCATATTTACTATATTGCATTATATACACTAACATTAGCAATAATTTAATAGCAAAAGACACTAAACTAAGAAATTATATATACACAAGTATACAGTCAAATATAGAAAAATGCCATAACATATGTACTTCAGCAAACAAGTAAATAATGTATGCAATCTCAAAAGAGGTTAAACAAAATTAGAATCAAAGTTATCAGTTATTTAGTACATTTAAATCAATCAGATGAATCACCAACACTAAAAATAATAAGCCGCTTTGCCCACAATAACTTAAATGCGTGCAAGCAATTTAGGTTTTAACAAATGCTTCCTCAAATTCATGTCTATCTGAAATCAATTATTTCGCATTGCCATCAAGCATTAATCAAAGCCTGCCATTAGGATGCTAATTACAACAGCGCACTATCAATTCAAGCACTATCGCTGCGTTACATGGGATGGCAATTTCACCAGATCCAAAGACACAAATCATTCAAACAAATACATTTAAACGAAACACAGTTACACACCAAAACAAAAGGAGTCTCTGGATCTTTCCAATACAATGAGCTACCTTGAAACACACGTGCCTTCCTAACGCGAGTCCATTGCCTGATTATTGACACCTCAGCTGTCTCCTCCGCTCAGCGCCAAGGCCAGACACATCGCCATTTACCACCATTGATTATGAAATGAACTTGAAACGAAAACTAAACTTAAATGAAGTCATATTTGACTTGACAGCCATCGTGTGGCCATCCACTGAACCACAACCTGCCGTGAATCTCCGTTCCCTCCAACTGCATTTACAACAATATGGACTGCTGCCGTGGCACATATTTACACTCAGTTTACACTGACACGTTCACACTACAGACACACTCCAGACACACAGCACAGACACACAGCACAGCCAGCCTACCCGCTGTAGTCCACCTCCCTCGGGTACCTCACCACCCGGAGTTGGGCATCGAGCTTGCGAAGACATCCTTTCAAGTCGCCAGTTGACATCATTGCGCTGGAAAGAGAGATTCAAACAAATGACGGTCTAAGCCAGGTTATCAAGACAATATCTCAAATCTGCATTGAGCCACACACTCAATCAGCAGTTGGAACGTTACATGTATGAATGGCACATACCTTTAGAGTGAATATCTATCTGGACATGTGCAGTTCGTGTTGCCCGCGGAGGAAACTGTTTGGCCGCGGCTGGTTCTACCTGCTGTGATTGGTTGCCATGGCATACATAAGGGGATGTTGATTTACATCAGCACATTCGTTACACCGTCTTCTAACGTTATACTTCAACTTGTTTTAACTATTTTCTACAGCTAGCTCAATTCAGATTTGTCAGGGAAAGTGTCGTCTGTCCTGCTTTGATTTGAAATGGCCCGAAATACTATGCTCTATCATTGGTACAAACGTATTAATTCAAATGGTTGACTATAGTGATTGACCTTCACCGAACCCAGTGCAATAAAAAAACAGGGTGGTAAAATCACACCTACAGTCTTGTCAATTGCATCATTTTAACGCTGATTATGTTTCCGATTCTGAAGATATCAGGCAAGAAAACACTTGCCTAACTAACGTTAGAGCAGTTCGCTGAAAGTCCTATTTATATTATTCACATGCATTTACTCAAATCACACACGTCATTTCCACCAATAACAAGAGTGACGTCAGACGGGACACCAGGGGGGTATTCCATCAACATCGCTAAAAGAAAATCCAGGTTTAGTCTGACAAGTCTCGCGAGAGTTCCTAAAAATATCCAGGCATATTCTGATAGGTCTCGCGAGAGTTATCAAAAATAAGCCAGGATTTTCCTTTAGCGACATTGATGGAATACCCTCCAGTGCGTGAGAGAGGAGGAGGGCACAGGGAGGGGTAGAGGAAGCCCTGGGTTGAGCGGATAGGGGAGATTAGGGCTGCTGTGGCATTGTGTGCACCTGCCACCTAGGTACACTGATACTGTAGCTACAAGGTTGAAATTAGCCCTCCCAAACAATCTGGATAGAACCACATCAACATCCCTAACCCATAATTTGTTCCATGAATATAGCAATAATACAATAACCATCATTTCAGAACAGGAAGAATGGTTTCATAAATATTATTAATTCAGGATTAGTCTGAATTGTTGGAGAATGACAAACTGGCATTACATCAGTTTCATTCATAACCAACCTATCTGGCTTTAAGTTCCTTAATTGGGGAATGGCAGAGTGGAAAGTCAGCCATCTTGTTGTTTAAGGCCTATCCAATCTAATGCAACAATCACGAACAGTGAAAAGTGTGATGGAGTTGTGGCTCAATGGTTAAGACCTTGACCCCAACATCACAGGCTTGCAAGTTCAAGGTTCTACATCTAGGTTCAGATTTTGACTATGTACTCTCAAACCTTGCATTTACATAAACATTTTTGGCATTCAGCAGACGTCTTATTCCAAAGCGACTTACAATCAATATATTTGACTAAGCAAGTGAATCATCAACCCACCAGTCGTAGCAGGAACCAATCACCAATCACTAGGAAAAAACGAACGATGAAAAGTGTGAAACAGTTGTGTTTCAATGGATAGTGAGCTGGCCCCAAGATTCAGGGGTTGCAGGATCAAATCCCCTGTGGAACGGCTGTGGAACTATGTGTGTTTGACGGGTGTGTGAGAGTGAAAGGTGGGTGTATGGGAGCGAGTGACGGGTGTGTGAGTGATGGGTGTGTGTGAGCGAAAGGTAGGTGTGTGAGTGCGAAAGGTGGGTGTGTGAGAGCGAAAGGTGGGTGTGTGAGTGCGAAAGGTGAGTGTGTGTGAGCGAAAGGTGGGTGTGTGAGAGCGAAAGGTGGGTGTGTGTGAGCGAAAGGTAGGTGTGTGAGAGCGAAAGGTGGGTGTGTGTGAGCGAAAGGTGGGTGTGTGAGAGCCAGTGGTGTGTGACAGTTAGTGGCAGGTGAAGGTGGGTGGGTGTGTGTGTGGGTGTGTGTGTGTGTGTGTGTGTGTGTGTGTGTGTGTGTGTGTGTGTGTGTGTGTGTGTGTGTGTGTGTGAGTGAAAGGTGGGTGGGGGTGTGTGACAGTTAATGGCAGGTGTGGGTGTGTGTGACAGTTAGTGGCAGGTGGGGGTGTGAGTGATGGGTGTGTGTGTGTGGCAGGTGTGTGTGAGTGAAAGGTGGGTGTGTGACAGTTAGTGATGGGTGTGTGTGAGAGCGAAAGGTGTGTGTGACAGTTAGTGGTGTGTGATAGGTGGGTGTGTGTGAGAGTGAAAGGTGGGTGTGTGTGAGTGGTGGGTGTGTGAGAGAGTGGGTGGACAAGGCTGGGAACACCAATGTGCAGACAAGGATTGGAGGAGATGGAAGGGGGGACTTAAGGGTTGGCCCCCTGAACTTCAGAAGAGTGTACAACAGTGCTTATGGAGAAATATGTGTTTTTGACAACTATATTTAATATAAAACGAATTAAATTATTCATTATATATATTTTAAAAATACACTCTATATCTAAGATATAAATAGAGCTATACTACACACTAATTATTCACAGAAACTTCAACACCAAAAACTACAGCAAAATGTGTTTTTGCTTGGTGGTGCAGTGGTAAAGCACCGCACCACCAAGCTTGAACCAGCAATCTTCTGCTTACAGGGCATGTGCTTTACCACCACACCTTTGATGTTGTGAGTGGCCTGGTGGTAAAGCACATGTAATATAATAATAATATAATATAATATAAGCAGAAGCCATAGAGGAAAGTGTTCAAGACACCTCAGCTGGGCTTGAACCAGCAATCTTCTGCTTACATGTGCTTTACCACCAGGCCACTCACAACATCAGCAGACACCTACAAAGAAAGTGCTACCTTCAGGGCATGTTCCATGCCATTTATTTATTTATTTATTGTTTATTGTTGTTTTATTATGTATTGTTTTATTTAACCTGTCTGGCCGCGGCTGGTTATACCTGCTGTGATTGGTTGCCATGGCATACATAAGGGAAAAAACACTGTTGATTTACATCAGCACATTCGTTACATCGCCTTCTAACGTTATACTTCAACTTGTTTTAACTATTTCTACAGCTAGCTAAATTCAGATTTGTCAGGGAAAGTGTCGTCTGTCCTGCTTTAATTTGAAATGTCCACGAAATACTATGCGCTATCATTGGTAAATGGACAATATTCATTCAAATCGTTGACTACAGTGATTCACCTTCACCGAACCCAGTGCAATACAAAACATGGTGGTAAAATCACACTTACAGTCTTGTCAATTCCATAATTTTAACGGTGATTGATTATGGTTCCGATTCTGAAGATATCAGGCAAGAAAACACTATTCAACTAACGCTAGAGCAGCTCGTTGAAAGTACTATTTATATTATTCACATGCATTTACTCAAAGCATGCACGTCATTTCCACCAATAACAAGAGAGACGTCAGACGGGACACCAGTGCGTGAGAGAGGAGGAGGGCACAGGGAGGGGTAGAGGAAGCCCTGGGTTGAGCGATAGGGGGAGATTATAAGGGCTGCTGTGGCATTGTGTGCAGTTTTTTCTCCTGAACAGCGTTGAAAAGAGAGGCTTTCGGCCTGCGATTGACGGAGATGAGAGCATCTGGTCACCGATAGAAGACCCCAAACTATTCCCAGCGAAGTTGTTTACGATCTGAACACAGTGTACGTCGCGGCGGCGGTAGAATAATTCCCTAAAAGTCAGGTAGGTGGCGCTGGTCCAGGGCATCAGGCGAAACCAAGCAAACAATAGTTTGTGAATGACAACAGCTTTCAACCAATGGGTGGTCTGCTCGAATAGTCGAGGTCTGGGTTGAACCAATTATATTGAAGAAAGGCGAGGACTTTAGGTCAATCGAGCTTGATCAAGTGAAATAATTCTCCTGCAGGAACACAGAACTTCAATTTGGATGTTTACAGCAATCCAATGAATGCGTTTGCTCAGCATGTCATGGATCATGTGACAGCTTATCAAATTAACCAAGTAATTCACAGTTGATTGCATAACTCCTCGTTTATAGAGAGAATAGTATTCCTCTGTGTTTGTCAATACATTGTTGTATGCAATATGCATAGCCCATGTTCACATCTCCCAATATTGATGTTTGCATTGATTTGTCAGTTACTTTTATGTCTGATCAAATGGTGTGTTTTTTTTAAGGGGAGGCACATGCTAGTCAGCGGCAGGCCAACTAATCCCAAGGATCTCTCTGAATCTGTCATGCTTTTTGATTTAATTGACTGTAAACAGACCCTTCTGAAACAGCCTGAACTGGGCACAGTCTGCATGACTGCACATTGGAAGAACATTCAGTAAAACACTAAAAGCCATCTCAAATAGTAGGCCTGTGCACCATGGAATAGGCCTGTGAATCACTATTCTGTTCACACTATGAGCCTAATTTCTGTACCGGTGTACTTCACTCTTATTCTTGGGTATTCCCCACAACAACAACAACAACAACAACAACACAAACCCTTGACAACAGACAGTCCTGTTGAATGCTCCAACTGTTTAGCCATTACACATGAACACCTATTGGAATAATTTTAATAATTTTGCCATTTAGCAGACGCTTTTATCCAAAGCGACTTACAATTACGAATTACAGGGACATTCCCCCTGGAGTAACTGAGGGCTAAGTGCCTTACCCAAGGGCACACTAGTAATGGTGTGGCTTCAGGCGGGATTTGAACTCACAACCTTCCGATCACAAGTCCAACTCACTATCCACTAGACTAGACCACCACTACCTATTTTCCTATTGGAAAAGGAATGTACAGTATGTAAGTCTAGTCTTATACATTTGGCTTCACTAGATTCCTATATAGGAATCCTATAACTAATCTCAATCCTATCTAACCCAATTAATGCATCTGTGTTTAAAACCTCCAATCTGTTTTCAATTTCACATAAGTTAGTTAGCCACTTAAAGCCCAGTCATACAAACAGTTTAGCAAGAGGTGGCCTAGCCTAGACCTTGTTAAGACCATGACCTGCAGTAGCCTTACCCTGGCTAAAGATTGACAGTAAACACGTTTTAAAGGTGCTCCTCAAAAACATTACCCAGCCTGCCAACAGGCTGAGAGTCTGTTGAATTCCTCGTTCAGGAAATGTGGAAGAACAAGTGTGACAGCATTCCAGCGGTGTCGAGACGAGAATGCTAATATCACATGCAAAAGCTATCGAGAGGATGGGAGGAATTCTTGCATGTGGTTAAATGGGTTGGAATTAAGATTGTGGGGACGGGGACTGTGACATTTAGCTCTGGACTATGGGAAGATGCCCTATAATGCATGTAGCCTATCACTTAACAGATTAAGGCTACTTCCTGGACAAATACTACTACTACAGCAATCTGTTGTCTGTTTGTTAGTGTTTTTTTTACATGGAAGATGGCATGGCAGCGTAGCATGGCAGAAGCAGGCCTTAACTGGGCTAAACGGTTAAGCCTTGATTGTGCTGTGTGTCTGATGAGGTGAAGGTTGAGAACTTAAGCTATTAATGGATCTGAGAAGTTCCTGCCATTCATGGCCAAAGGATTATACGTTAATGGAGATGTCAGGAATAATGCATGCATGACCATTTCTAAATGTTCTACTCTGCAGAACAACAACAATAACAACAACTAGATCAACAACTGATTCATAGGTCTACCTACACGTAGGCCACTTACTGAGTTGTTGTTGTTGTTGTTGTTTTTTGGTTTAGATCCTATTAGCTAGTCTAAAATGAGGCGGTGTAAAAGGGCATAAGTATCCTAATTTTTGTAATGGTTTTATGAAAAACAGCCTGATTCGCTGCTGTTTTGTGCTCATGTTTAGCCAGTTGTAGCAACAGAGCAGCCTGACAATGACTCAGGAGGCTAGCCTAACTCATCAGCTGTTGTCATGCAACTGAGCAAAGACCAGGAAGTAGCTCCACCTAATCCAGTTGCAGAGAAAAAACATGCACAGTAAGGTAGTTCAATGAGATTTACCTACGTATGTCTATTTTGCACATCATTTTGTAAACAGGGAATGGCTTAACGAGCACATTGTAAGGATACATATAAATTAGCCCTTTTATTGGAACAATCTACACTGTGTGGCCCCATATGTGTGGTCTGGTTACTACTGTTCAGTTCTGATGAGCAGGGAATTCCCCCTTCACACAGGACTTAGACTCTGACCGCTAGGCCTTGAACCTTGACCAACTGTTGGACATATTTTCCTCTGCAAGGTTAATGGCCTGCTTCCTGTGTCATGCCAGTTTACTGTGTAATGTGTCGTGGTCTGTGCTGTGCTTAGCTGAGTGCCGTGTCTATGTATACTGCGTTGACTGTGTGTACTGACCTGTCTGGCTGTGTGCTGTGTGGCTCCAGATCTGCAGATGGGTCAGGCTCTGTGGCGGGTGGCCAGGAGCCAGCAGCTGGAGGACGAGTACGGCGACTACCTCTCCAGGGACGATGGTGTCGACGTGGACGCCGGCGGTGGTCTAGGCACCCAGAGGATGGGGTCCCCCACCGACGACCCCCTGCCCCCCCACCCGCGCCGCGGCCAGCACTGCCAGGGGCCGGGCGCCGACATCTACCAGCTGCTGCGGACCCGCCGGGGGGGCAGGGACGGGCAGCGCTTCATCGACTTGGAGATGCTGCCCCCCGAGCTGAGCATCACCATCCTGTCGTACCTGAACGCCACCGACCTCTGCCTGGCCTCCTGCGTGTGGCAGGATCTGGGCCACGATGAGTACCTGTGGCAGGGGTGAGCACACAGGCGTGGAAGGGGTGGATACAGTACCCACGGCAGGAGTGGGGGCAGTTCCTGTAGTTGGGGTGACAGGAGAGGGGAGAGTACCAGGCTGTGTGAGATGCAGATTTTCCATGTCTTACATTAGCAAACAAATAACTCAGTTCACTCTTTAATTGTTGCCATCTCTATAAAGTTTGAGTTTATTTTGATGCTTTTTCTTTTTAATAAGGCGAGCTGCACTCTTTGACAGTTGTAAATACAATAGCAATGCAGACACTATCAATGTCCATATACAATCTTTTTTCTTACCAGTTAAAATATTTTTAGAAGTTGTTTTCTTTTTTCTTTCGCTCTCTCGCTCTCTCTCTCTCGCTCTCTCTCTCTCTCTCTCTCTCTCTCTCTCTCTCTCTCTCTCTCTCTCTCTCTCTCTCTCTCTCTCTCTCTCTCTCTCTCTCTCTCTCTCTCTCTCTGCCCTAGGTTGTGTAAGTCCACTTGGGGTCACTGTTCCATCTACAATAGAAGGCTTCCCCATGGGTTCTCCTATAGGAGACTCTACATGCAGCTGGATGAAGGCAGCCTGACGTTCAACTCTAACCCACAGGAGGTCAAACAAACCCATTACTCTTGGATATTACTCTCATATCACATATAAACATTCCCTGGAAACACTTCCAAACCTTAACATGTACACATTTTATATATCACCAAGGAGTTGGTTTGCAATTAGATTTGACCTATTTTCTATGTGTTTAACTACTGTAATGTTCAGCCCTCCTCTTTATAGGCAACTATTGAATGTCAGGTAAATTGCAGATGTTCAAGCTGTTTCATTTACCCAGAATGATTTCCCACATAGATGGAGAGTGACATCACAGCCATAGAGGTCAGGTCAGGTCGAAGCCTGGTCCTGTAGATCTGAGTCAGGGGACATTGAAGCCTGGTTCTATAGATCTGAGTCAGGGGACATTTTGGGGGTGGTATCATTACGCGGATTAACAGCACTTTGCCTGGCCACTTAGAAGACATGTGATAGCCCTGCTGTGGGCTAGGCTGACATGGTGCTGTGTCTGGTCTGCTCTGGCTTCTCTCTCTCTCTCTCTCTCTCTCTCTCTCTCTCTCTCTCTCTCTCTCTCTCTCTCTCTCTCTCTCTCTCTCTCTCTCTCTCTCTCTCTCTCTCTCTCTCTCTCTCTCTCTCTCTCTCTCCCCATCTCTAATTCTCTCTATCTGTTCTCTGCTAACAGGGTATCAGTTACTTCATGTCTAAAGGCATCCTGGTGGACCACTCCGTAGAGCTGGCCAAGTTTATCTTCTACACACAGAGGCTCAACTGGAAGATGCTGCGGGTGTACCTCGATGAGAGGTACTGGACACTCTGGAGTTCTCACTGAATCCAAGCGATTTACTAGTTTAACTAAAGGGAAAAGGGAATTGGACAATATGTTATGACGTTTCTAACTTAGCTGACCAACAAATAATGATTACGGAGATTATGGTTGTGATGATGATGATGATGGTGGTGAAGACCACAGAGCAGATTATGTTGATGATGATGATGATGATGATAATGATGATGTTGAAGATGACAACAGTGCTGAAGATGAAGATTCATGCTTCTGTCGTTTGCCGTGTGTGTTTTTCCGTAGGAGAGACGTGTTGGACGAGCTGGTCACCCTGCACAACTTCAGCAACCAGTTCCTCCCCAACGCTCTGAGAGAATTCTTCAGACACATCCACGCCCCTGAGGAGAGGGGCGAGTACCTGGAGACCCTCATCACCAAGTTCTCCCACCGCTTCTGCGCCTGCAACCCCGCCCTGGTCCGAGAGGTGGGCCTTAGCCCAGGTGAGCGATGGGGGTTGCAGTTCTTTTGGGGGGGTGTTCAGTTTGTGTCAAATGAGAGGAGGAGTTGTAGTTCTGCCGGGAGACTCGTTGAGTGCAGGGAGTTGTAGTTTATATGGGATGGTCAAGTGACTTGGCTGAGTGGAGGTAGTTAGAGTTTTACAGGGTGTATAGGTAACCCAGGATATGGGCAAGGGAATTGTAGTTATGTGGTTGTGGTTTAGATTCGGTTGAGGTTTTGCTGGGAGTTCAGTTGAGAGAATCAGATGAAGTGGAGGTCCTAATGGAGTTAATCCATGGGAGTTAATAGGGATTGTAGACATGACAGGTGCTGATTGAATTCAGACAAGACAAGTAGGATGAATTTGTAGCTTGAATCGCTGTAGCTCTATACACTGAGGGACGCGAGCCTCGAATGAGTCGCCAAGCCACTGTATGCCTGTCTGCTGGGCCCGGTGTCAGGGTTGGAGGGAAACCACCTGCCTGCTACTGACACACTTGAACGGCTCCCAACTCTCCGTCCATGCCAAACAAATCCCGCTGGCTTAAGGTTGCAGTCTGTTGATTTGTTTCCAACCCGAGGCTTGCCAGGCTAGCCCGTAATCTTCCCTAGGCCCGGCCGCAGGGCCCAAACTAGTGCACTTGACCGAGTTTGTCCTTGTTGCAGAATCGAAAAAGTGTGAGAAATCCTTGTACTAACACTGTCATTGGCCTCTAAAGCCCCAATAATCTCCGTGGGCTTAAAGTGTTAGGAGAGGAGGGCGACGCTCCAGCCAATCGGAGCATGGCGTCGTAATAACATCTGGCCCAGTCTTGGCCGGTCCGGCCGCGTCCTGAAGGAGGGAGACTCTTGATTTATTATAAACTTCTGGGGTTAAAGTGTGGCTGCTGCCTTGGAGATGTGCTCTCTACATGGTGTGAACGCTCTGGCTGTGTGACACCCTCTTAGTCTGAACCAGGGCTAGTGCTGACACTCACACTCAAGGTATGAGAACAGGAGAGAGACACTTCGCAATAAGACAGACTCTTCCCTCTTGTCTTTGGGGGCTACTATACACACTTCAGAATGGGTGAAAATGGTGCAGACGCACTTCCAAGACTCTCTACTTTACCGTAGCTGTTGTTGTGTCCCTCTCTACCCCTGTGGTCCCTCTCTTCATCTTACCCTTGGTCCTTCCTCTCTTTCTTTCCTCAGTTTCTCTCTTTCTTAAGATATCACTCCCCGTCTCTATCTCCCAAGTGTATTGTGGGGTGAATAACCACACAGCTTACGGAGTCTACTGTCCCGACTGTCTCTCTCATTCTCTCTTTTCCCCCTTTTTTCTCTCTCTTTCTCTGGCTCTGATTGATTTCACTGGATGATTGAAAATGCGTTCTGCTCCTTACAGTGCAAAACAAAGAAGAAACAAACAAAGAAAAAGTAGGAATAGGCTAAACATGCTCTCCATCTTTCTCTCTCTCTCTCCTCCTCCCCAGACGCGGTGTACGTGCTGTGTTACTCCCTCATCCTCCTCTCCATCGACCTGACCAGCCCGCACGTCAAGAACAAGATGTCCAAGCGCGAGTTCATCCGCAACACGCGCCGCGCCGCCGCCAACATCAGCGAGGACTTCGTGGGTCACCTCTACGACAACATCTATCTCATCGGCCACGTGGCGGCTTAGCTAGTGGCCTTCGGGGGGTCACGAACGGGGGTCACGACGCAAGACGGGAGCGGCTGGGCAATAAACGTACCAGACAAAACGTGACTGCACTGATGCGGATCGGACTTTCGGGGCGAAAAAGTGTCACTGGTCATTCTAGCCAAGGGTTCCGCTAGCGATGGTGCTTCTGTAGTGGGGGAGAGCCTGGCTCCTGGGCTGTCATAGAGCTAAGGAGTAGAGATCGGGCCCGCCCCGAAGGCAGTCATGTCAGAGCGTGGCCGAGACAGGCTAGTGTATATTTCCACACCAGTAGCATACGACATAACCAACGACAACCAGCTTAACCACGCAGAAGTGTAGCTAACATATGTTATCGAAGAAGAAGTCCGACATATGCTATGAAATCAGCTAGAGCTGAATATTACACAGCGACAGTTATCAGTTGTCGTTCACGTTATCACTTTTTGGATGTTCTGTGAATTACTTTACTTTTGAGTTTGCATTAATATTCGGGATTTGCTTTTTAAATGAATGTTATTGTTTTGGGTTTGAAGTACTTAAAAGAAAAGAAAAGAGAACAAGGTAACAATGGTGAGATGGGCTGACACAAACTCCACTGTGACTTTGTCCCTAACATGGGATAATGGATGGATGAAATTGGAATCACTAAGCATTCCAAAGGCACAGCCGACATTAGTTCAACATTGACACAATTAATATTCCTTTTCAGATATTCAGCGCTTGTGCATCTCCGTTATTAATAAAACAGCCCAAAATTGTTGAAGAAAAACATATTATCAAAGTTAGGGACATACTTTGTCCAGTGTGAGTTTCACCTTGGCCAAAGTTTAGTTGGATAATGAAGGTTTGTGTTTGTGAATTTAATTTCCATTATTCTCACTGTGTGTTGATCAACTTTTCACCCCTTAAAAACAGGCACTGATACAAGCATCGAAGTGACACCACAAATATGAATGTTATTTTTCCTTACTTTGTGGACTAGATTTAGTTTTTTGTATGTCCTTGTTTGGTTATATTGGGCAAATACCATCATATTTCAGTCTGATGTTGATATTTATCTTTAGACTGTAATCTCTCTCTCCCTCCCCCTCTCTCTCCCCGTCCATTTCTATAGTAGCTTCCTTCTGTTTGCCACAACAGCTAGCCACTGTGTTTAAGCCACTGGCCTCTCCACTGCCCTTTTACTGTATATTCCCACTTTGACCATGATGAGAACGCAACTATTAGTGGTCAAGATGATTAATGGTGCGTTTGAGTGCTCTCCGGGAACTCTGAACTTCCCACCACACATTTAGCATATAATGCTGTGTAGCGTTCCTCATTGGGTGATTCTGTCATCCTTCCAAGTGGGGAAACTTCATGTCACTGAACTGTTCCATGTCTGAAATTTGAGTTTCCTATTTCAGAGGAGCACTTGAATGCAGCATAACAAGCAAGCACTTTAACCTGGGGAGGGTTTTCTGCCCTGGCTCATGTCCCCTTTAACCCCGTAGTAACACATTGTTTCAGCTCCGACATATCTAGAGGACTGTTTGAATGTCTCTCTTTGTCGTCTTGGCTGTACGCTGTCTTTAACTGTCTTGTTTTTGCACAGTGCCAATAGGTTGACATGACAATAACGGACATAAGATGAACTAACATTGGAAATGTTTGCATACGATTGATTAAATCCTGGTTTTGTTTTATTTGCACATCATGTATATATTTAAGTATAGAGATTCATAAGCATATATAATTTTATTTTGAAGTATTTTAACAGATGTTTTTTTCCCCCTCATTAAGTAGACTCTTTTTGCACTTCTGTGATGTTTGTTACCAGAACACAATGAGCACCTAACTGCATGCAAAGAACAGAGTCTTTGCACACTGACATTATTCACTACCATAATGAATTTAAAATTATTGTGAGAATTGTTGTAATATTTATGGAATGGTAATGAAGTTTAGTTTAACAGCAATTGACATTTACTGAGTTTGTTCAATTCCATTTGTTTTCTGTATTATTATTATTGTTTTGTTGCATAGAAGCCGTGATATTTTCATGGAGGATTTCATTTAAACAGACTAGCAAAAATCAAACCTTTATATCCCGCAAGGGTTGCTACACGACAACACTGGAATAAATCATGTCTAGATTGTATACAAATAAAACTCTTGAGAAAACACTTTGTGGTGGCCAGTTGTGTTGTTGCTCCACTTTAATTTCTCAATGTGCCAAACTGTTGAATTACCACTCCTAATATGAATGTCAAGTGTGGCCAAATTCGGTATTTTAAACACAAAATGTCTTTCAAATACATCAAATCATTCATGGATTTCCCCATGTATTGTCAGTTTGAAACACTGTAGGTAATTCACATTGAAAGGTTTACATGATATCCAGCACGCTAGATAACAGTTGCTATTGTGACATCTTAGCATGTTAGGAAAAAAGAGATATGCCTTTGTATATAGCCCGAACCGCTCATGAGTTCCTTGGTGTTTGAGTGGGTTGCTCAGGAGAAAGACAGGAGTAAATCTGCACCAGACACAACATGACCTCTGCCCCTTAGCAGTGTGTGTTTTATGTGCTGTAAATGAAAAGAGAGAGCGTCAGAGGGGCACTCTGGGAAAGATGGAGGACCCTCGGAGTGCTTGGAAGAGAGGACTAAGAGAGGGACTAACAGGTCTGAGCGGGGTGATGCAAGTTGGCATGCATTGACCCTTTCTAGCACCACAAGGGCATAACTAATGCACACACACACACAGATACACACTGTAGCAGACCCTTATGTCAGTGTAGGTCATGGTGTATAAACCATCATAAGAATGTGAGTTAATAAAGTTAGTCTCCATGACAAAATGATTCCATTGGAATTATGTCTGCACACAATTACATTCACCCAGTCAAGCATCATTCCAATGTGATGAAATGCACCATGTCATTGAGTGCAATAGGATTCTATCTGATTCTACTTTGAAAGCGGTGCTACAAGGTCGTGTTGTCAAGCATCCATCTCATTTCACCCTTCATTTAAAATCTCGTGTGTGTTTCTGATAAGGCAGGCTGAAACAATCTTCGTTTGCATAGCCTAAACATCGACTTCAGTGAATAATTTGCAACGCGAATGACCCGTGCATATCTCAAGGGGTTGGTTAATTTCGGATGAAAACATCCTGTACAATTTAAAGATGCTGTTTTAACTGTCTATGTTTGCCAACTTTTTTAGATAAAAGTAAAGGTGCACATAGCGGACGTTATTATGTTTAGCATAACCATCATTTCAATATATCCTGGCTATATAACATTTAATTTGACCACCTGATCATTACAATAAAAAGTTATCCGTAACCAATTCAGATCGAATCAGTTAACTGACATATTCCTATCCGATCATTATTTGGGCTATTTTTGCTTTTCCCCCCCGTTGCTAATGAGTAATCAGGCCTTCCATCAGTTGAAATTGTTTATACAGGTAACATAATTTTGTTCGGGGTGGTTGACATCGAGGTTGGCTTTAATTTGGCATGATTGATGACGTCCTTGCGTTCTCCAAATTCTGCAGTTTGTCAACACAACAACCGATGGAGCCATGCTGTCGCCGGCGCATAACTCTGATGAAAGCAGAGGAAATCTGTGTTCCAGGAAGAAATCAACTCGATCATAGTGGTGATATTATTTACAACTACTATTTAATAATAATAATAATAATAATAATAATAATAATAATAACAGTAGTAGTAGTAATAATAATAATAATAGAAATAATAGAAATAATAACAGTAGTATTAATAAAAATAATAATAATAATAATATAAATAATATAAATAATAATAGTAATAATAATAATAATAATAATAATAAATTAATGTGCTAGTAATAATAATGTATTGTGTATCTTATTGTAACAGGATTATGACGATACAAGTATGTGGAATCGTGTCTAGCAAAATTAAACAACAGTTTTAAGCAGCCTACAACCCAACCCCGTTTGATATAGCGCAACTAAACGCAATCACATAGGTAGGCTACATTTTTGTCTTTATTGTATCTCGTGAAATGTCCAGAATCATAGCTCTGTAGATGTTGTCAAACGTATTATGTCAAACAAAAAAAATACAATCAAACAATCTCCTATAGACTAGTGAAACTATACGAAAACAACGAGTAGCCTGGGAATTTAGTAACAGCATCGCGTTGTGAGAAGACCCGGGCCTTTACTGGTAGACTAAAGAGGACGAGGTATAAAAAAAAATACGTTGGATTTCGGAAATTGAATAAACTTTTCCGGGCTATCCCATATTACGGTGACGCCACACTTCCACTGGACTCGCTGTGGTGAAGTGACCGTCGCGCTCTAAACGTTATCATGCTGGAGTCATTACCATCATCACAAACACAGCTGGGATTTCTGCAATACTATCCATGACATCACAGTTGAAAAGAGGGGAAATGGCACCGCATGCATCTCCTTTCATTATTTTGGTATGGAACCGCCATAATGATTTCTGCCCACGTTTTAAAACGTTGATTGGCGTCTTTATTGGTGTTACTCTCACGCAATGCATCCTCAGGTCCAAATGTCAAGCAGATGCCAAAGTTGGGGATGTTCTAAAAACCCAAACCGCACATCCAAAGAGCCAAAACCCAAACGCCTCTTCAAATGTTAACTTATAGCCATATAGTCTTTCGTCTTCTTTTTATTTAGTTGTGACAGTAACATCTAAAGGTTCATTAGGTTTAGAATATTTAGTTTGTAATGTCAGTGTCTGTGTCTGGTCATTTTGAAGTCTGAAAAAGTGACAATCACAGTCTATCATCGTGTTATTGGCCTGTCATAAGTCAGTCAGGAGAATGACAGGACTTTTGAATGTGAGTTTTGTTTAGACGGATTTGTTCCGCGAATATTGTTTGTTTCACAATGATGTGAAGTGAACTGAATCTGATTTCAAACGTGAGCGGATTATGGTTCAGACAAGCTGGCTTTACGCCCACAGGGCCGCAATATCTCGCAGCACACCCTTGCTCATATGGGATATGCTTTAAAGCAAAAAATGTTATTTCGTGTTTTATTAGCCTACGGATGGAAATCGGAAATTGATGAAGGTGTCTCTGCAGAGACGTAAGAAAACGTTTATAATGTGTAGGATAACCTAATTTGAATGTTGTCTAATACATTATTTTTTTTTTTAAATACGTTGTCATCCAGAATGGTAAAATAGTTTACGAGTCTCGGATTGATAAACTGTTTAGGCTGTCTCTCCGTGTCTTCATTCATAATGTCAGTATAGGCAATAAACCAGATTCCACAAGTTAAAACGGGAGTGCCCCGTTTTGTTTAATTGTTTCCTGTAGCCATGCACCTAAACAACTATAATGTAAATACAAATTGAAACCTGAAAAGTGACAAATGTTTAGTTTGGTTGACTTCCCAGACCATGTCTTATCCGGACTGTTCGTAATTCTGAAGTTCAGTTCACACACAAAACAAAATCCATCAATGTCCTTCTTTGTGGTTTGTTACATGACCGTTACATATAACTGTAGAAGGGGATATCGAATTAGTCGTTATTTTGCTGAGGAAGTCATGGTGTGGTTATATTTGCAACACATAACTATAGGATATTATAATAGGAACTACGGTTGTAGTTCACGATAGTAGGCTATATTTCAAAAACGAAATGTTTTAAGGACGTTAAGTAAATCTGCATTACCAATGTGCATTAGGCCTATGTATAGTTGTATAACAGAAACAATGATCCCAGTGTCTGATTAAATATGACGTTTTCAACCATCATAATAATCGAGAGAACATACTGTAAGTCTAATTGCGTGTTTGCCTGAGGAGAACGACATTTTATATATTTATCAATACATTTAAAAATGTGTCTTGAAGCGGATTTTGACTTTTATTTTCTCACAGACTCGGAACTAATGCCCAGATGGCCTTCACATTTTACTTCACTAATATACATACAAAAGGAAACAGAATTACCTTCATGGCATGGATGACATCACCAGGATGATAATCTGTTGTAGTCCTGCAGTGACAATATGACAACATCATTTTAATTTAATAATAATAATAATAATAATAATAATAATAATAATAATAATAATCAATTAAGTATCACTCATCCTAGCAATATTAAAATGTTATAAAAATCTGACAAGCAACTTAATCATGATGATGTAAGACACTTAGGCCCACTGATAGAAATTCATGCTCTTGCAATATGCAAAATAGTCATAAAGAAGCTGTAAATGTTTCCATCAACTAAACACAGATCCTTAGCTAGAATCCTTTCCATATTACCATAATGAGGTCACTCTTATAACAACTAGCTACTGACATGAGCTTATAGCCTAGCCAAGCTACAGCTGGGCCAAGCCTCTGCCTGTTTCCCTGAGAGGGATCTGAAAGTGGGCCCATCATTTCTCCATCCTTCTTAATGAGGTAATTTTTTTTGCTCTTACAACAACTGGTCTCCCAAAACAGGCTTGCGTGTGCAGCTATAGCTGAAAGCCTATATGGATCTGGGGTGAATTTCCCCCAAATCATTGTGGCTTAAGTTAAGCAGTACTTTATTTATGTCGATGTCCCAGGCCTGCGTCTGTCTCCTCGACCAGCAAGGTTCTGCATTTAATGAATTTAGTTCTTTCACACACAGGAGACTGACCTGCTCAAATTGATTCTACGATTGCTACTCCCTTGCGGCTTTGCGGCGAGTTTGTCAGGAGAAATGAGCTACTACTTAAGCTACGAGGCTTTCGGGAACCTCACTCACCCCACATCCATCCATGCTTCTCCCCCTTTCCTCTCCCCTGTCCTCACCCCTGTCCTCCCTTACCCCTAGGCCTCACTCAGAAAAGAAGGGCTTGTCCCCGCTTTACACACAACCCAAACCATACTATGCTCGCTTGAATATTTTCCTTTTCCATTATCCTCTCCGGTACGGTTTCAGCAACTATGATGGATTCCTAAGCAGGCCAGCCCAGTATAGCTCGGCTCGGCTCAGCTCAGCTCGGCTCTGTTGCGTTAAATCAGGTCTGGAGAACCCTTTGAAGAACCCTATTAGGTATGAGGATTCTACCGTTATTACTTTTTTCCGAAGAGTTCTCCTACACAGGGAGGGACACACCGCAGAACCTCTATCTGATTTTATTGTACATACTGTATATCTGTACATATATCCTGTCCTGACCTGTCCTGTCCCAGAGCCAGCCTATATGGGAGGGAGCCAGGAGAGTGGAGTGAGTCCTCTAGCCGTCCGACAGCTCTGTCCAGCTGGGGAGCAGCTGTGAGGAAGCGTCAGTCAGGGGTCCCAGTGTGCCCATCACCAACACTGCCCATCAGCTGACTCTCCCCACTGTCTCTCTGTCACGGCTGTGCTCTGATGAAGGGCGCTATTATCCTCCTGTTTGAGACGGAGGAGAGGGGGAGACCCCCTGACTGGAACGGGGCGTTTTTATGGCCGTCTAGCATCCAACGGTGTACAGTGAAGTCAATGTTACTGGTTAATTCTTCCTGGTTAGAAGTGGAAGAAATATATAATGAAAATGTTCAGGGCTGCCCTGTACTTGGCTGTCCAACTGTATAATCTAAATATGACAACCCATAAGGTTGATAAGGTACATAAGGTTCAGAGAATAGGAAATGTTAGAATAGGTATAGCATAGCGTACAGCACAGTGTTTTATCTGTACAGTATAGTATAGTGGATAGTGTACATAGCCTTTATTTATGTAAACCAGCTCCTTTCCCTTCTTTTTTTCTTCTTCTTTTTTTTCCCCTAGCACCAGGGGAGCCACCCCTCCCAAATTTCGTTGTATGGTACCTGTACTATAGCAATGACAATAAAGACCATTCATTCATTCATTCATAATCTCCTATCGTGTTCTATCTAGTCGGCTTGCTGCCTTTTTTGTCCCCCCGCCTATCTGGTTCCCCGTCCATAGACTGAATAAAGCGCTGAAGTAAGTGAGGTAAGTGGTGGGGATATGTTTTATGGGATGTTTGTCTCCTGAGAGTGTATCTCTCTGACAAGTCGTTCCAACCCCCCCCCCCCCCCACCCTATAAAGATATGCAGAGTGAGCTCTCCAGCCCCGAGAGTAACAGACTGGGGTGTCCGACATTAGTTGGATTACCGAGAGGAGGATGGTTCGATGGCTACCAGAGCTGCTACGGTATTCCAGAACTCGTCTTTCATTTGTCTGCTGATACATCACGTTCCAGGGTTGCTGCCTGGAGTGGTGGGGGAATAGAACGACCCAGAACAGAAGAGAGAATAGAATATGTACCACTCACAAAACACCTTGTCTCCTCTTTGGCCATGGCTGTGTTACAAAGAAAGTAAATGAAAGTGAGTAATGACGTTTTAGATTTTGAAAGAGAAGGTGAGGACCAACCCATTTTAAAGGCTCCCATGATGCACACACACGCACGCATGCAAACACACACACACACACACACACACACACAAGCACACACGTACACACGTACACACGCATGCACACACTCTCTCACACACACACACACACAAACACACACGCACACACGTACGCACGCATGCACACGCACACACACACACACACACACACACACACACACACACACGGCCTGCAATTACCCGCTCATAACATTCCCCCGGCCCCGGCCGCTGGCCAACACACCAGTCCTCAGCCTCTTCTAAACAGCACACATTTCACATGTCAAACTGTTTGATCTCTGAGGGTAGTCAGCTAAGAGTAATGCATGGGGAGAGTCTAGGGCTCTATAGGAGATGGATTTTGTCTGTAGC
Source organism: Nansenia antarctica (assembly GCF_963989245.1). NCBI lineage: Eukaryota > Metazoa > Chordata > Actinopteri > Argentiniformes > Microstomatidae > Nansenia > Nansenia antarctica. The sequence continues at coordinate 59,436,085 of NC_137676.1, forward strand.
TCACATCAATTGTTTGCAAACTCCCTTCCCCTTCTTCATACACGCATGCACACACACACACACACACACACACACACACTCACACACGCACACGCACACGCACACGCTCACGCTCACGCTCACGCTCACGCTCACGCTCACGCTCACACTCACACTCACACTCACACTCACACTCACACACACACACACACACACACACACACACACACTCACACTCACACTCACACACACACTCACACTCACACTCACACTCACACACACACACACACACACACACACACACACAGTCCATTCAGGGCTGAGACAGTGTTATTAGATATCTTGAGTTCTTCTGAGGCCTTTTAGGATACTGAAATTTTTTGGATAGTCTCAACTGGACTAAACCAGAAGGCTGATCTAAGGGGCTTCCGTTACCATAAGGAGTCTCATTTGACACCTCGGCGACTTTCCTAAGAGTTACGCGGTATCAACTGTGAAATCTAAACAGGATCTACCGGGATGTTTTCCAACTCAAGGTTCCGCCAGAAAATATGATGGAAACCATTGAAATCCGATCTTCGGTTTAAGCCTCTCTTTTTTTTGGCCTGCACGGATTGCACAGATTTTTTTCTCAAACCAATGAAGATCTTGATGGGGGAAAAAAGGGACGGTGATTTTCAGTGAATCGCCCCCAGATGTAAAAAGACAAAGGCCCGTGACATCTATTCTAATGTTAGGATGAGAAACGTGCCGTGCCGTAGGTGGTGTGTAGACTACACCAGTACACCAGCTGTGGTGGCAACTGCAGACACAGACAAACACGATGGCCACAAGTTGTCACAGCTGTTTTGAACGGGGTTGTAGGGAGGTGAGGTGGTGATGTTCCCACAAATGCCCAGCTCCAGTGCCCCCTTCAAGGCATGGAGCCCCTGAGAGCAGCCTCGTTTAGAAGGTGATGCAGGGATCAGGTCTGGGTATGTTGGGTCTGAATGCAGGGTTGAAGAGCAGGACAGGGATGAGGTCTATGGAGGTGGTCACCAACACTAGGACAGTGGTCTAACCCTGTATGGAGAGGTGCACCAGCACCAAGGACAAGGATCTGGGTCAACTCCTCTTTGGAGCAGGGGCATCGGCACCATGCAGGGTCCAGGGTCGGGGTCTCTGTATAGAGGGCGGTACCAGGCCCTGGGTTCATTCCTCTCTGGAGGGGGGTATTGGTACCATGCAGGGTCCAGGGTCGGGGTCTCTGTAGAGGGCGGTACCAGGCCCTGGGTTCATTCCTCTCTGGAGGGGGGTATTGGTACCATGCAGGGTCCATGGTTGGGGTCTCTGTAGAGGGCGGTACCAGGCCCTGGGTTCATTCCTCTCTGGAGGGGGGTATTGGTACCATGCAGGGTCCAGGTCGGGGTCTCTAGAGCGGTGGGGCACCAGGTCCCAGGTCCAGGGTCGGGGTCCGGCCCTCTGAGGACCCAGTTCCTCCGTGTTCCTGTGGCCCTCTGGCTACAATAACATCCAGTGGCTCCAGAGCTGAGCCTGGTTAATGCATCTGTCCAAGGCCTGCAATTACCCGCTCATAACATTCCCCCGGCCGCCGGCCAATGCACCAATCTCAGCCTCTTCTAAACAGCACACATTTCGCCAATGTCAAACTGTTTGATCTCTGAGGGTAGTCAGCTAAGAGTAATGCATGGGGAGAGTCTAGGGCTCTATAGGAGATGGATTTTGTCTGTAGCTCACATCAAATGTTTGCAAACTCCCTTCCCCTTCATCACACACACATGCACACACACACACACACACACACACACACACACACACACACACACACACACACACACACACACACACACACACACACAGACAAAATGCATTGCAGCTTTTTTGTAACAGTGAATGTATGTTGATGTCTATTAATTATGATTTGTTTTCGACATATGATTTGTTTCCATATACAGTAATTATTCCGTTTAAGCTGTAGATGTAAACAATCTTTAATGTAGGCCTATACGGGTTTTTAAGATAATTAAAATCACATATTATGTTGCGCCTCTTCATTATAACTAATGAAGCATGGACTATTTGCTTATTTGATATCATGAGCGCCGTCTATTACATGGTTGCTGTGGGAACTTTGGATGATGTACAGCCGCGGTGTCTGGCTACTGAAATACATAAAAAACGCCGTGATTAATCGTGCCATTACTGGGTAATTTCCCCTTATCGGCGAAGGACTTGGAGTGATTTGCTCTGCGTCTAATTGACTCACGGTCACGACTGGGCCGTCCTTATTTTCGCACATTACTACGTTGTAAAAGGGAAGGCGAGTTAATAAAACGCAGAGAGGTGAGTGTGTAATTATAAAACACACACATTTGTAATCCACGCCATCAAAGCTTCATTATAACATCTAAATTATGTTTATTTTTCAAACTGATTTGGAGCGGGTTTATCGATTCATTTAATCACAATTATCTTAATCAGAGGTGGGCTAAATAATCACATTTCTGGGACATATTGCTTTAGAAAGCCTGAAGCAATTTCACTTGCTGTGCTTATAGACTAACCGATTTATCATTATTTCTGCTTAGCGTGGACTTATCCGTCATCTTTAATCGATGTTTTAGCTTTCATATGAATGAAAAATATAAATGATTCTGGATATAGGCCTAGCATGCTCTGATCGGCCTATGGTTTGTCTTGGCTTAACCTATGTCTTCTAAATGAAACCACGCGTGTTTATCGCGTAGGCTAATTAATCCTTCTTCAATTTATTTCGTAAAAAAAAAAAAAATGAATCAGAAATATATATATATATATATATATAAATATAACGACCCTGAATGATTTCTGTAAGAGTCTGAGTGGACGGCTAACGTGTCTCGTCTTTTACAACAACGGAAGACCAAGGTGTGACAGCAACCTGTATTTTAATAGCATAAAGGCATGCAGGTTTGTTCAAGATAATGGTTTATCGAACAAATAGTAGGTCAAGAAAGTCGAATGGTTTTGCGGGATACACACAGAGGCTAGGTTGCAATTTGCAAGGACATTAGGTGTATATGATCACAAAGACCATAGCCTATATAAAATATAACCACTGTTTCTATATTGTCGTTGTTGTTCTTATTATTAATGTATGTATCTTACTTGATTTATTCATTTGCACAAAACAATACAAGTGAGAAGACAAGAGCAGACTGTGCCAAAAACGTGTATAATGTATAATATATATATATAATATAATAACATGTGAGGTGAGTAACCCAAGAGCCTGTACAAAAACTAAACTATTGATTATTAAGTACTATTATCGAATACAAATACTATACTATAAACAATAATAAACCAATAAGCCAAAGAACGATAATGAGATAATAGTATTAACTGTTACATTATTCTTATTCTTATTCTTATTCTTATTATCACCCTATGCTGCACGTTTTCATATAAAAACGAGAAGAGCGCGCGCGAGAGAGAGATTGTCAGTTATTTGCCATCGTTAATGTTTGGATTAACTCGTTTGATATCATGTGAAATTATCAAATAGATGACAAATTATCAAATAGACTTCCAACATCATGTAACGTTCACGGCCCCCAGTGGCTTCCACCCATTCCAACCAAGATAGAGAGTGTATTCAACTCAGGGCCTACACCTCTGTTTCCAGTCAACTATGAGCCGCCACTTCGTTTCCAACTCAGACAATGTGTAGCCAATTGGAACACGTTAGAGACATTACATTACAATACTACATCAATATTGGAAACCCAAGAATAAACAATAAGATTATATTCGCTGGACAGTCAGGCTACACAAATGAAACACCAAAGGACTGGACACAAAGTGAAATATCACGCTTTCAAAAAAGAATCAATTTCATTTCTCAACCACAGCCAGCAAATGGGTTCAAACACGTTTTTTTCTCGTTTTTTTTCTTTTTTTAAATCTGCGTTCTGTCTAATATACATTCAAATTCGTTTATTTCTGTAGCCGAAACAACTTTTCATTAGTTGTGATAGAAAGCAGATCTATCCATACATGACGACGATAATAACAAATTATAGATTTATTAAATTCCCATTTGTATGAATTGTGTCGACTTGTACAAGTAACTTCACTCACCGTCCACTGTTTTAATTGGCCTATACAGGCATTAATCACGCACTGTATAATAAATAAATTTCTGACTAGGAGGAATTTAATTTAATCAGGAGAATAGTGGATTGTATGTCACTGTGTTTTGTTTGTCTCAGATGTGTGTTTATGGAGTAAATCATATAGCACCGTGAGCAAGGCGTTTTGGCACAAAGCAGGGAGGAACAGGAAGATCTCAATAATTAATTCCTGACCGCATTGGGTATTACACATGGCCTTTCTTCTTCAAGCGCATGGATTTGTTTCCAAGAGTTTATGTTTCATATTCAGATGTTTTCATTATAGCTGCGTGACATATGCATTCAATTCATGAATGGTAAACGTGCACACGCACACACACACCATATTGATTTGCAATGTTATTTCAATGCGTCAAAAGCTTCCAATGATTTTGGACAAAATCGAAGTAATACATCAAGTAATATCAGCCTACATGTGCTTTCTTTTTCAGATATATGTTACAATTAGTAGTATATATATCTGTTGCCTTTTGAAGTCGCCGTCATGTGTGGAAAGTTGATAAAAAGATGTCTTTGTTTCATGAAAGCACACTTCCCTACCAGTAGGTGGCGATATAAACCCCCCTCCTTAAAATGTATGGTTTCAAAGAAACCTGCTAACCTTTTGCCTCAAATGAAACAACTAAAACAAAACAAACACACTGGGGGTACGGTGTCATGGGAAGGACAATCTCAATTGCACAACTAACATTTTTTTCCCTTCCAAAACATGAATGCATCCTGATCTGCAGGTGATTGGGTTACCTTGCTGCCACGCCCATCCGATGCCAGAGGTTTCCCATCAGGCTTTGCAGCGAAACCAGAGGGACAGTGATAGAGAGGCCTTTAATCCCCACTATTCTGATCCTCTTGAGCTTCTCTCTCTCTCTCTCTCTCTCTCTCTCTCTCTCTCTCTCTCTCTCTCTCTCTCTCTCTCTCTCTCTCTCTCTCTGTCTCTCAGTCTCTCTCTCTCTCTACTTCTATCTGTCTCTCCTCTATGTCTTTCAGCCCATCATCAACCACCCCTTTTCTCTAGAATGGTGCACAACAGCCCCATCTATCACTCTCTCTCCCTCTCTCTCTCTCTCTCTCTCTCTCTCTGCAGAGGCAGCAGCAGTGTCTATGGGTGACCCAGGGTGCCCCCTCGCCAACACTGCCCCGCCTGTGGACCCTGCCGTGGGTGGCAGGAGGCCGGCCTGGCGGGCCACAGGAATGTCAGGGCAGCCAGGGCTGTTGCCCACCACAGCTGTTGGCCTGCACCCAAGCAGGCATAGACCACGCACACACGCTGGGTCTTTCCCCCCACATTCCTCCACACGTCGCTCCTCCTCGAGCCCTCAGACTGAGAGCTACCTTAAGCCAGCCAAGACAGCTTGGCCACATGTGTAGATGGTCTGTGGTCCGGCCAGAGAGACACAATAGGGGGGGGGAAAGAGAGGTGCCCTTCTGGAGCGGGCACGCCCCGAAACAACAATGCATCGTGACGCCTCAGACTCAGAGGGAGATACCTTTTCAGGCAAGAGTTTTGTACGTTACGGAGGCTGCTGGATTTCTGGAATTACGTCTCCTTGTTTGTTTTTACACACAAACATCTGTGCTCCAAATACTATCATATGTGTACCGAAAAAAACAACTGGACAGATTTTCCATAGTACACAATTCAACATTTGTCCACATTTCATACTCATCACATGACAGTCAAAGTAGGCACATAACGTCATTACGCAATGCAACAGGTTTTGCACATATTTCTCATAGAAAACATAAAATGCATCCCCTCTTATCATTTAGCTCTTATCACACCACCCGGCTACAGACCGAGGGTAAACCCTCTTCTAATCAAGACCTGTATAAAACCAATCATGCGCCGGGTTTCAGTGGCTGCATTTGGCTTTTTTTACGGCTCCCTCAGACGCGAGGGGCCGGCAGAAGTTAAAAGCGGCCTGTACCTGGATTATGTAGCCGTTTGATGTTTCTGCCTCTCAGATGGACCCTTCAGTGCAGCCAGCAGAGCCCCAGTCAAACCAGGCCCCACTCAACGGTTAAAGGGGGATAGTGGCAGAGAGAGAGAGAGAGAGAGAGAGAGAGAGAGAGAGAGAGAGAGAAGGAGGGGGGGGACCACCAACAGGCAGACAGCCAGGGCCGGGGACACACTTTTATGGGCCGGGTCTGAGGGGCAGACTCGTAGCTGGGAGTCCAGCTCAGTGTTGGGAGTGCAGGCCTGGGTAATGGCCTACTTCCCCGAGGGTGGCTGGGCCACGTTGTAAATCCTCCAGTCCCACCATGCTCCTTTTACTACACGCTCTCTATGTTGATGCGAATGAAGAAGGGTATCCCGTTTCAATTTAAGGTCGGATAATAGATATAAGGCCTCTTTTTTTTCTTCGAGGCACTTCGAAGGCTCGAAGGCCTTTTGTTTGTTTTTTCGTCTCTCCGCAAAGACAGAAGCTTCAAAGGGCACAGAGGGTTAGGTCTTAATCCAGTTTTTCCTTTGTTGTCAAAGAGACAATTGGATTGTACACTGCTGTCTATGTAACAGTGAGAGAGAGAGAGAGAGAGAGAGAGAGAGAGAGAGAGAGAGAGAGAGAGAGAGAGAGAGAGAGAGAGAGAGAGAGAGAGAGAGAGAGAGACTGAACACAAATAGGCTGCAGTAGTTCTATCTACCCCCATCTTGGATCAGTCTCTCCGAAATGGCCGCCACTGTGCCACACACTCCTTTCTCCACGCCGGGTGCCATAGAACAGGGTCAGACCGCTAAGAGCAACAGGATGCCAGTTTTCAATCCCAGGTCTCCCCACGTCTCTCTGAGTTAGCTGGGGCACAGTGTGAGATGTAGCAGGCGCTTGCCCTCTTTCACCAGTAAACTAGAGTGAGGGAAAAGGGCTGAGGGTGAGGACCATACCTCATCACAGGTCATAAGCTGCAATACTCTCACATTTGGCTCCAGGAATCCAGGTGGATTCTTTCAAACAAAGGGTTCCCCTACAGGGACAAGCCAAAGAACACCTTTTTGGTTCTGGGTAGAACCTTTTTGGGTTCCTTCAAACCTTTACGTGTCTTTATATCAGAGTGAGCTGGACGCTCTAGCCACAACACCCTCAACTCTGGTTCACAGGATAGAGGTGCTTCAAAAACACACAAACGCTTTGCTTGACCATAGAACATGCTCATGTTCACGGGATCAAACATAAACATGAAAATAAAGTCACATTTTTTTGGGGGGGACTTGTCAGTCTACAAATCAACACATGTTGAGTTCTGTGACATGAAAGAAAACTACACCCCCCATGACTCTTTGCAGGGGCTCGGTTAAACGGTCAGTGGAGTATAACAACGCTGTTGAAAGCTGCGGAGGAGTCGCCAACGCTGAGCAGAGCCTCTCCCGGGGTGTTAGCACCTGGGTGGTACGGCAACTTTCCCATGTCACGGCGGCCATTTTGGCATTCATGTCACACCGATTACGCCGCTGTAAAATACTTGAAATAGTGTCGCGTCGGTGAGAATAAGATCCACCGCGGACGATAAGCGCCGTTCTGACACGGACGTCGGTGCATCTCGACCGTGACACGTAAGTGACAGGCCCAAGTACGTGCTGTCACTTCATCACAACAGCAGCACTTTAGTCAAAGGCGTGCAGAAAGGATGTTTGCCCAGGGCCTTTAACATTGTCCTGGTGCCTGCCTCGGGTCTAGACATTTCAAACTCGCGATACTATATTTTATCCTTCTGACACCGTCCGACAGAATAAGCTTGACCAATGGGAGTGAGCGAACGCGCTTGCCTCTTTCTGTTAAGTAAACCTATTCTACAGAATCATTAACTTTACTCGAGACAGAGACATCACTTCCTGAGTTGGCGTGTTGTGATTTGCGAGCGACGCTAGAGTTGACTTTAATGGTAAACCCCCCTGTATTAGTGACCTAAAGCTAATGGCCATTAGCCACACACCTAAAGGGGCCCCACGTCTGGGCGAGAGACCTTGCACACTGAAGTCAGCTACTGAGGGCGACACCACCGAACAAAACCACTCTATGGCTGGGTGAGCGTATGTGTGTGTGTGTGTGTGTGTGTGTGTGTGTGTGTGTGTGTGTGTGTGTGTGTGTGTGTGTGTGTGTGTGTGTGTGTGTGTGTGTGTGTGTGTGTGTGTGTGTGTGTGTGTGTGTGTGGGGGGGTGTGGGGGGGTGTGTGTGGGTGTGTGTGTGTGTGTATGGGTGGAGGCAGTCAGCTGGATGTTGGGGGTGGAGGCAGCCAGTGCCCTCGAGGAAAGAACCTGTGAAGTCCTCGAGTCCCCTACTAGCAATAGGTGTCCGGTGGTACAATCCGGGGGGGAAGAGTTTGTACTTGCTTTTCCAAAAACGTCTGCTCCAACTGCCCTCGATCGATTCTCAATCGCAAGCAAGAGCCATCAGACAACACGTTGTTGATGAACTAGAGAGAGCAACGCCAGGAGGACGTAAGAACATTGTTATGAAAAACAATATATATATATATATATTGTTGAGTGATGAACGGTTATAACGAGGTGGAATGATGGATGTGGTGTAATGAACCAGACGAAGACGGAGAAACTCTCACAAACACATAGAAACGGTTTCACTGTTGTTGTCTTGGGGGTTTTATGCAGGAAAAAGAGTGGCCTGGAGGTTACCTGTGACGGGGTGAGCTGTTGCTTGGTGCAGGTTTATGGGCCGTACCACACACACACTCACCACCCAACTTCACACCTCATTAGCTAAAATAAAATACGTCCAGCCATTGGAGACACACACACACACACACACACACACACACACCTTGTTTTGTAGGAACAAACAACAACTTAATGTTTCTGTTTGTTTCTAATTTGAAGCAGCTCTCTCATTACAGGTATTAATCTTCACTAAATGAGGCTCGGTCACGCAACAGAAATATCCAGATGTTGACATGTGACATAACTGAATAAATATAGGCTAATAGTCAATTTAAGCTAATTGCTTAAGCCAACAGCTTTTCAGTACATTTCAGTTTTATTTTCCATTTAATTTAATGCCTTATTGATATGTTTTTTCTATTACCAAAATAAACTACTACTACCACTACTACTACCACTACTAATACTACTACTACTACTACTACTACTACTACTACTACTACTACTACTACTACTACTACTACTACTACTACTACTACTACTACTACTACTACTACTACTACTACTACTAGTAACTAAAAAGCTACTGTCGTGTAAGAATTACGATGCCATTCCAAAGTGACAGTGTGGGTGTGTGACAGCCTGTCGGTGACAGTGAGACGCGGTGCTTAACCGAGTCAACTACCTTGTTAGAGAGAAACACAGAGCCCTTAAAACATTGCATGACTTTTTTTTTTTTTATTATCCAACTTCATGTGTGTAATTTCCTGTGGCTCTATGTCCCCATGTTTAACTTTAACTATCTTTTTTTTAACTGTTTAGTTTAATTGTCTTTTTTTTTCTTAGCATGTCTTCCCCTGCTGTGGGGCAGATTTCACCTCTCCAATTTAGTGTCTGCGGTCCAGTGTTGCAGCTTTAACCGTAGTGTTTACACCAGCGGGTTCAGTATGCTATACACTGAAGGAGCAAGTCTGTCTGTCTGATGGGCCACACTTTAATTACATGTTAGCGTACAGTTTAGAGTTTAAAGGGCTGGCAAGGAAACAGACGTTTCACCTGAGATCGTTTTTCTTCTTCTTATCTCTCCTCCTTTACTCGAATACTGAGGAAGTTATTTTTTAGAACTGTGTGATTTATTATGACTTATACGACTTCATCATATCTTTCATACTTGAAGAGATCTAAGGGAAGAGAGAATATGAGTGTCCCCCTCTGAGTGAGATTCTCTTCTCTATTAAAGGGTCAGAGGTCAGTGAGACAGTATTTGTCGGCTGCTATCTGGTGTGCGTGTGTGTGTGTGTGTGTGTGTGTGTGTGTGTGTGTGTGTGTGTGTGTGTGTGTGTGCGCGCGCTAGAGTGTGCGCCCGCGTGTGTGTGCGCCTGTGTGTGTGTGTGTTTATGAGTTTTGTTATATGTGTGCGTGTGTGTGTGTGTGTGTTCGCGCGTGTGTGTGTGTGTGTGTGTGTGTGTGTGTATGTATGTGTGTGGAAAGGGGGGTGGGTGGCTGGTATCAGTCCAGACGCCGTTTCCCAAAGGAGATGCGTAAGAGAAACCTTCTCTGAGCCTCTCTGAGCATCCTGAGTTGTTTATCAGGCCCTCCTGTGGTCCTCAGTAGATAACACAGGGTTGTGATCACCACTCAAATTCTAAGCCATCAGATAACAGGTTGATAATAAGGATGTTTTTAGGGTTTACTCTGGTAATTGTGTTCATATATTCCTACACGTGATGGAAGTGGATTGCTCAATATAGAAATATTGTATAATATACTTATTGTTAATTGTTCGTACATATTTTACTTTTCGATTTCGATTGGATGATTTTGATTTCGATTTGGTGATTTCGATTTCGATTTGGTGATTTAGATAGGCCTGTATATACTGAACTACTATGTGTTGGCAGGACTATCGTGCATAGTGTTGTCCTGTACTATACGTGTGAAAATCGGAGTAATATATATTTTTTAATAATAATAAAAAAGTAAAGGTTAGCTGAACCTACTGGAAGACGGGATCTCCCTGAATTCCGACGTGGCGCTCTCGGATTTGTTTTCCCTCTCTGTCATTTTCGTAGCATTAGTTAAAGTGTCCCAATCTTTCCGCCATTACGCCGGAGGAAACCGCCAGATAAGAAAGAGTTTAACGGGCGGCGGACGCCACTTATCACTGATTGATTGAACCCAGGTCACGTTTATTGACTGCCGGGTCCCTGTGTGGTTGTGGCTCACTGAGTCAGGGCTCCTATCTCTCTTCCTCTCCCACTCCTCCTCCTCCTCCTCCTCCTCCTCCAGTCCCTCTCTTCCACCCCTCCGTTTATCTGATCTCTCTCTCTGATCATACTGACCATCCCCGGGTCGACCGTGCGCGGCCCCCGGCTCTGAGTCACCATGGCGACCCCTCGTGCTTTGATTAGTCATCAGAGAGAGAGAGAGGACGGGGTGTCTGGTCGCTAACGTGATTAGAACCCCCGGTCACTGAAGCCTTGATGTCACATTGTGCCCTAAATCATCGTCGTTAGCGGCCAGGGCTGGGGGGCTGGGGCTGGGGGGCCGGGGTTGGGCCAGCTGGCAGACGCTGGGCTGATGGGGACATTAACGAGACTGGCTGTCGCAGGGTGACAGCAGGACTGGATGACCGAGGGCATGGGTGGGGGGTGGGGGGGGGCTAATATAGCTGGACCTCCTGACACTTGTTCCTGTTTGTGACTGAGTGAGGGCTGACCACACACACACACACACACACACACACACACACACACACACACACACTGGCTGGTCTCAGGCTGAATAAAGTGGCACCGAACAGAATAGAATATTGTGTATCTAAAATATGACACTATCCATTACATTAAGTAACATTAATACCTTAATTAACATGTCATTGTCATGTCATGACATTTCCATGATATATCTGCAGAGATTAATTGATCCCCCATTGTCTGTAGTTAGCTGACAGCCTCATATATCCCAATACATAAACAATTTCTAAGCTATTATCTTTCCATAAGAAACAATTATATTGCTAATATACAATTATTAAAGAGCTCTACTTTTTTCTACTGAGTTGGTATTGATACGTTTATAGGTAGGTTTATAGATTATACATTGTATATAATGTTTTCAGATGTCTATTAGGTCTATCTTTACTTTATAATGTATTTTATTTGTTATCTTTTATTTTAGTCTACTCAATTGTCACTTCATTTTGTTGATGTTGTTGTTGATGCCTGAATTTCCCCTTGGGGATCAATAAAGGATCTATCTATCTATCTATCTATCTATCTATCTATCTATCTATCTATAGGTGAGGATTGGCAGAGTACTATGAGAGGAAGCTAGCCAGCGTCTGTATATGAAGGAGGACACGGTCCAATGCCTGCCCACAGACACACACAGACAACCACAATCCTGTTAGCTCATCAATACAGTCCTGTTTCTGCCTGTAGTGTCCTTACTGCATGACATACAGTAGGCCCGCCACAACTGTTTGAAGCAGCACAAACAACACATTTCTTTCAAACACTGTACAAAGAATGGCTCGAATAAGTAAGCCACGATCTGGGGGGGTTACGTAATATAAAAAGAACCAAGCGCAAATATGTAAACAAACCATGATCAGCAGTCTGTTTACGTTCTCAATTTTGGTGGAAGAAGGAAATGTATGTCATGGGAGCTCTGCGTATTCTCCAGAAAATAGTTTGCGTGTGTGGGTGTGTGTGTGTGTGTGTGTGTGTGTGTATGAGAGAAAGAGAGAGAGTGTGTGTGGCGATGGAGTACATCCAGTATATTAATTGCAACGACACCATAGATAGCCGGGTATGTCTGCTGCGGCCTTTGTCTGTCTCTATGGGTTGTGTAGCAGTCACAAGCCATTAGGAGAAGCATCTCTCTGCTACCCAGAGGTTACCCGCGCGCCAGCCTTTCATGTCGCAGGCCTTTCTGTGACTGCGGGTGGCAGCAGTGAAAGGATGCCATTATGCGGCCCCCTTCTCTTGCCCGCTCGGAAACAAAACCCGTTTTCTTGTGCTGTACCACATGCCGTCTTCAAACACAAAATCCCTTTTACCCCCCAGGAGTTGAAGGACATCTCGAACTTGTCTTTTCCAACGAGCTGTTGAGGATTTCCCTAATTGCCGGAGGAAGCGTTCTCCCATGTTTAAATAAATACAGTTAGCGCGGTGACCCGCCGGTTAGCGGCGAGCTGATATGGGGTTGGGGGGGGGGGGGGGGGGGGTTGGGCGGTCTGTTCTGGGGTCAGTCTGAGCCCCCTTTATACAGTATCTGAGAGGGCAGCGGGCAGCACAGGGAGGAAACAGGAAACTATAAATCAGAAAACGGCACAGCTGATTGCTGCTCGCTAATTAAATCAGAGAAGCGCTGCTCAGCTCCTAACACGATTGTTCTGGCCCAAAACACACACAGCCTGCCTCTGGCCCGTCCTGGCTCCGGCAGTACCGGACCCCGGGCCGTCCGCGCTGCCACCGTTCTGTCACCATGGACGACGGTGGAGGGAGTGGAGTTGAAACGGGGGGGGGGGGGGGGGCTGGAGTAGAACCAACTTCGGCCATGTCACCATGGACAACGGTGGAGGGAGTGGAGGTGAAGGGGGGAGGGTGGGGGGGAGGGTGAGGGGCGCTGGAGTAGAACCAACTCTGGCCAGCCGGCCCTCCTGACACTCACCAGATACCTAGCTGGCTCAGCGTTAATTCAGTTAGGTCCGCCCCTGCTGTGGTTCTGGGTCGCCCCTGGCTTTGGGTCGGGGTGGGTAATAGAGGGGTTAACTGGATTTGGAGGGGGGAGGGAGGGGGTGGGGGGGGGAGCTATGTAATTGATGCCCGTGGATGCGTGGTTGTTCTTGGAAGTGAAAGGGGCCAGCCAGGGGTTTGATAACGTGGTTATATCCAGATTATTACGTGCATTGATTCATCCTAACATGAAACAGATCCGCTGCCATGGTTTAGCGGCGTGATTTATCTGGATGACGGAACTGTTGTGTGACTGTACTGACGATGACACGGCGTTTCGAGTAGATACGAGTCGCTATGTGAGACAAGTGAATTCGATCACTCTAGTGTGTATTGCGTGGCTTACTTTTGACATGAGTCAGAGTTCCCATTACTCAACATGTAAACTGTTTTATCAGGGTTCTGCATAGACCAATATTGCACACGGACAAACCTGTCATAGCTTAGACTCTACTGTATCTCTCTATCTACTATCAAACAACAGTGTTTTGTTAATTAATTCATACAGTGAATAAATGTAATTCTTACATTGTTATTTTTCTGATAATAGATCCTTAATAAACGGTTGCGGGGTGGGGGTACCTGACGTTCAGCCTGTACCTGCTGTTTCCCAGAGGGGACACAGGTCACCAAGTAGTTTGTCACTGAGGTAACGGTTGCCTCAGCAACAGGTTGACCATAAGAATCAGCCACTGACCTCTTTATTATAAGTAGGCATTCGATATTGATCAATAGACGAGTGTCTCAATATTATGCTCAAATAAAATGCCATAATATGAATACTTTTATTTAGTTTTAAATGACTTTTAATCAAGACAAAATCAGATAAGGAGTTCACTGGGTAGGATGTATGAGTCTCTTGTATATATTGCCAAATATGGGGAATATTTCATCCAGATCGTCCAGATAACTGATGCTTACTTCATTCATCGTATTTGGACCCAAAAAATCCCCTCTGATCTTTTTTAGATGGAGTTGTTAGTCGACCACTCTGAGGGTGTCAGGGAACGTTATTGGTTATTAATGGTGGCGGAGGCAGGCCTGGTCTGTGTACACGCTGTCATACAAACACAACAGGAAATGCACAATGCCAACAACTGCTTTTTCATGGCGAGGATTCGGTCACGACGGCACTAAAGACATTTTGTTGATACAGTGCGACTTTTAACAGGATTTACCTTGGCAATACCAGGACATCATCACACAGCGGTAATTTTGTTTATTTTTCCATTTGTGGAATATCGTATAAAACCGTGCCAAATATTTCTCTGTTCGGTCGGTTAATGGAACGGCGCGACGCTCTCGTCCGACGTCGCTTTCCATTCACAAATTGGACCCAAATAAATGTTTTGAATACAATATAAATATGGAAAGATTTCAGAGATCAACAGGCCTAGTAACTAAGGGAAATATTTATACACAGACAAGGCTAATATGAAGAAGGGCACCGTGCCAATCGGTGGTGCCAAGGTCAAATGGGCTGCTGTCTCTGCCAGGTGCCCCTGCCCAGTTTCCCTGCATTACCCACGGGGAGAGGAGAGAGCTGTCACTGCACATGATGAATACTGGAGCCATTCCATTGAAATGACAGGTGCACCAGTATGTTCAACATTATAGCTTGAAAGGTGTGTTCCCACATTTGAGCTTTCATCTTGTGCACTTTGAGCTTTCAACAATACAATAACTTCAGTACTTGGATACTGGTTAGGCCTCAATTTCACAGTGTTGTGTTTCTAATTCAAAACGTAGATAAGAATTCTATCTGTTTTTGTATTATGATCTGAGGTTACGAAGCTCTCTAAATACAGTGAGGCGTATGAACAGGCTTGTGTCCGACCGTGTCCAGTTTGTTTGGGCTGTTTCCTCACAGTGCTGATAGGGGCGTCCGGTCCTCACAGAGATCCCCACAGAAGAGCCTCCGAACATCACCACGGAGACATGCTATACCTACCACCAGGGACGTGGTGTAGAACCCACAACCTCACCACGGAGACCTGCTCTACCTACCACCAATGACGTGGTTTAGAACCCACAACCTCACCACTAAGACCTGCTCTACCTACCATGCTGCAGTGTTCACCATAAGAAAAGGTGTGCATTAACACATGAGGCCTAAAACTGCCTCTAAACTCACTAATGAGACATTCTGTAGCCACACTATGGCCTGCCATTGCCTCAGAACCAATCACTGAGACATACTGAGAGACCACTTTCTCAAACACATCGCTGAGACCCTCCACTGTACTTAAGAGACCACCGCCTTCTCTCCCCACTCAGAGAGACACACGCTATAACAGACCACCTCCTCCTCTCCCCCCTCAGAGATACCCACGCCACAACAGGCCACCGCCTCTGAACCGCCCCTGACCTCGCCGGGGAGAGCTTCCCATCGCCGGCCAGTCATATTCCCATGGCGGAAGACTTTTATCTCTCCTCCCAGTCAACTCACACGGACGTCAGGCCCCGGAATTCCTCCAAAATCCTCCTCCCCGAACCCCCTCAGAACCCCCCGAGAGTGCCTCTCTCCACCAGGGATCAAGAGGTGGAGGAGAAATGGGGGCGATTGAGATGTCAGAGACAGACAGGCCTCTCTGGCCATCTCTTCCCCCTGGCTTTCATTTCCAGTCTGGGGGCCTCCAGGAGAAGGGCCTGAGAGGCCGAGGAGCGATTGGCCGCGTCACAGCGCCCAGCGCTGCCCGTGATTTATTTACCCCCCCCCCCCCTCCGTCGGGAACTCCACTGTATTTGATCGGGATTAGGACTTCTTCAATCCGGGCAAAGTTTCAGCAACGGAATCCTCTTGTGCATAAGAAGACAGAGGGAAGTAGAACAATGTGGTTCTTATTTGGATTTTTGTTCTCTTCCTTTACTGTTTTTCTTTTTTTTGGGGGGGGGGTGGGGGGAGGGTTATACATGCCAAAAGTTCAGGTGTGCCAGCTTTGAACCCAAATAAAGCAAGAGAGAAATAAAAAGGGGGAGAGGTGGAAAGAGAGAGAGGGGAGGGGAGGGGAGGGAGAGAGAGAGAGAGAGAAAGAGAGAGATTTTTGGGAGGGGATGAAAGCCTGGCACACCCTGTATTCCCGGACGTTTTTACAGCCTCCTTTCAAGATTACTGTTCAGAAATACCAGGGGATAATTTGGAAATCAATTAGCCAGCAGGGTGATGAGGTGTAGGCCTCTCTCTGGCTGACACCCGCTGTCCCCTGTATTATTGTCAACGCCAGCGAGGCTCACACCCACCTCTGCTCCTGGGCATCTGGACTACACATGTCGGCCCTGCCCCCCCCCTACACACACACACACACACACAAACACTCTGCCAACCCCCCTGTCCCCCTACCTTTACACACACACACACATACACACACAAACACACAGACAAAAGAACACACACACGCACACATGCATGCGCGCACGCCGCACACACACATACACACAGACAAAAGAACACACGTATGTATGCACGTGTGCACACACACACACACACACACACACACACACACTCTCTCCCCATACGGCAGCACGGCCCTTGAACTCAGAGTGGAGGAACAGGACTGGGGTTGTGGCAGGATGAAGGTTAATATGAAACGCAAGGCCTTTCCCTCTGACAGAGTCACCATTGGTAATTACACGGCAATGGTGGCAAATCAAAACAGAGAAACATGCGTGTGTCATAAGTCATGTGACCAAACATTTCTACCAAAGTCTATTTCTAAGGCCCCGGCCACTCCAAACGATGCTATCCGTTAATTACTTATAATCCTAATCCTTATAATCCTATGGGAGTCATCCGTTGATGGGCGACAGAGATGACAAGCGTCTGTCCTCTGTCATGGAACTTTCCACGATCAAACACGATCAAACACGATCCGTTTAGCTAATTAGAAACCAGGTTTCGTATTGAGCTGCTACGTTGCACGCTCGGTTATTTCAAAAATCCACGCCTGAATTCCATAGATCAAATCGGATAATGATGTCATAATATAACAAGCCAGCAACCAACCAAATGTTCAGACTTTTATTCAGAAAAATGTAAATAAATGTCAACGTTGTTGAAAATCAATTACACTCTCGCTAGTCAAGCCAATATATTGCAATGCAATGGATTCGGTGAGTAATCCCCACTACTACCTAGTTAGTGTAGTGTAGAGTAGTGGGGATTACTCAATGAATCCATTGCATTGCAATGTTTTGGCTTGACTAGCGAGTGTGCCATTGATTTTCAACAATGTTGAAATGTGGAGTAAAAGTTTTTCAACAATGTGAAATGTGGAGTAAAAGTCTGAACATTTTGATTGGTTCCTGCTTTCACCAGCTGTTGTCACATATGTATTTGTATCCGTTTTCTGATAGTTAAGTGTGATTGGAGTGTAATACAGGAATCAGGCAAATTATTATGTGTGGATTGTTTTGTTTTTCTTCAACATTCTTTTTTCAAGATAACAAACCCAAACAAAGAACTTGGTCAAACACTGTCACAACCTTCTCATGAACTATAACCAGGAATCATAGATGAGATTCAACGGTCAAGTCAACCATAGAATAGAGTCATAGATGAGATTCTATGGTCAAGTCAACCATAGAATAGAGTTATAGATGAGATACAACGGTCAAGTCAACCATAGAATAGAGTCACAGATGAGATACAACGGTCAAGTCAACCATAGAATAGAGTCATAGATGAGATTCAACGGTCAAGTCAACCATAGAATAGAGTCATAGATGAGATACAACGGTCAAGTCAACCATAGAATAGAGTCATAGATGAGATTGTACGGTCAAGTCAACCATAGAATAGAGTCATAGATGAGATTCTACGGTCAAGTCAACCATAGAATAGAGTCATAGATGAGATTCAACGGTCAAGTCAACCATAGAATAGAGTTATAGATGAGATTGTACGGTCAAGTCAACCATAGAATAGAGTCATAGATGAGATTGTACGGTCAAGTCAACCATAGAATAGAGTCATAGATGAGATACAACGGTCAAGTCAACCATAGAATAGAGTCATAGATGAGATACAACGGTCAAGTCAACCATAGAATAGAGTCATAGATGAGATTGTACGGTCAAGTCAACCATAGAACACAGTGGTTGGTGTTGTTCCTCACTGGAGACTTTCTCTAAGGATCTCACAAGATAACCAACACACAATCTCCCAGACTTTCCATGGTGAGGTCATCCCAACCCAGGGTCCGGCCACTGTGTGTGTGTGTGTGTGTGTGTGTGTGTGTGTGTGTGTGTGTGTGTGTGTGTGTGTGTGTGCGCGTGTGTGTGTGTGTGTATGTGTGTGTGTGTGTGTGCGTGTATGTGGTATGTGTGTGTGTGTGTGTGTATGTGGTATGTGTGTGTGTGTGTGTGTGTATGTGGTATGTGTGTGTGTGTGTGTGTGTATGTATGTGTGTGTATGTGGTATGTGTGTGTGTGTGTGTATGTGGTATGTGTGTGTGTGTGTGTGTGTGTGCGTGTATGTGGTGTGTGTGTGTGTGTGTGTGTATGTGGTATGTGTGTGTGTGTGTGTGTGTGTGTGTATGTGTGTGTGTGTGTGTGTGTGCGTGCGTGCGTGTGTCTCCTGGGTTCCTGGCCCGGTGGAATAATTTAACCCTCGCTGGCCCTGTACCTCGCTTCCAAACCGCTGGCACTGGTAGGAGATTAGGGCCCAGTGAGGTGCCAGTGTTATCTATGTTAGTGCAGAAAAGGTTACACTACACTAACAAGAATGTCCCTGGTCCTGGGATGACAAACTCCAGCTGCCCGCTGCCACTGCAGCCCAGGCTGAGGGACTGGGGCCGGGGGCAGAAGGTTCCACTTACAAGCCCGGGGAGGGGGGGGTTGTGGAGGAGGCGTCTCTGGAGATTAAGCACTCTAACTAGCCGTTTCCACCTCGGAGGAAAATGGACCGGCTCATCGCAGCGCCATTGGCCCATGTCTGTTGCCATACTTGGGGAGCGGTGCAGATGAAATCATTTACCTTTGTAACCTCTTGAACTTTTAGGATCCCTTTTTTGCTTTTGTTGTCAGAGTGCCATTGGCCATAACTTTAAAAGCGTTTTTTTTTCACCACGGCTAATCATTTTTTATTTGTTTATATTAAGTATGAATCTATACCTAATTTCTCTAACCAGAATGCATTGCAAATGTTTTATATTTTGTTGTTGTTTAGTTGTTGTTTTTTTCCAATAAAAAAGCAATAAAATATAAGTTAAAGCAAAAAGTAATAGTTATTTTTTTAAGTCATCCAAACATGCAAATACTTGAAAGTAAAAAAAATAAAGAATTCTATATATCAGTCACTTCAGGTACGGCCTCGTTAGTAGGCTAATCAATACTAGTTTATCCATAGTAATCCTATGGTAAAATCCAAGGTGGCGAAATTCCATTTCTTAAAAAAACAATTTCAGCAACAATTGATTTATGTTCATTCAGCACCAGAACCAGAAGCAGAAGGTGAGGTGGCGCCGGCGGTGAGCGGGGAGCTAAATGATATCCGTCGGTCTTTTGTCACCGTGGCGTCACGGCGGCGTTTGGGTCATGTGACCCAGCGTGTCCTCTATTATCCTGTCAGGGCTGCTGGGCCCTTGATAATGGAGAAGATTGCTTGTTTAGACTGTGTAGTGCCTCCCCGTAATTCGCCTTGGCTCCACACTGACACCTTTAAATGGCCGTCATCAGAAAATCCACATTTTCCAGAAGGGGATAGCAACAACGGGAGCCTTGGTGGAGGGTGAATTAACTGCTCTTTAGCCCTAATTGCCTCCTCACGTTTAATCTGCAATCTGGACCAAAGCCTTTTCTATCCCAGGCTGAAGCCAGCAGGCAGGACGGTTATTACTGACCACCACTACGGCCTTGGCCAGGGTTAGGGTTAGGGTTAGGGTTAGGGTTAGGAGATGGTGGACAGAGATGGAGGACCGCTACACCAGCAGACAGTATGGCAGGGTTGGGGACTGGCCTCCATCCACATGTCATCCACTCAATGCAAAACAGTTAAATTAAATAAAATAATAATTAAAAGGCGTGACTAGAGAAATCCACAAATGTAATCTAATGGGCATGCGATTCAAATTGACCCTGTCTGAGGGCCTACTACGAATACGATGTTGTATCAAAATATTGTATTCCTATAAATTAGGTTGAGGCAATGGTGTGGTCTCTCTAGAACTGAGTGAAGAAAGAGGGTTGCCGTTTTTGTTTTGTTATGGTAATCTAACACAGGGGCTTCTTCCTGAAATAACGTACAGGAACTATTTAGGAAAACCACACTAATGCTGGTTTACTTTAAAAATAAAACATAATTTCTTATTTGGAAACCTATTAATCCCACTGGCCGACAACATTTCTAGAACAAACGTCTCTGTTACACAGCTGAACGGGCGGAGAGAACCCCTTGTGATCTAATACATGTAAAAGCAATCAGAGCCAATAAGGAAGGGTTTCAATACACTGGGCCATTGTTTGAACAGAAGCGGTGGCTCCTTGCCCAAATGCCCTTCAGAGGCCATCATTCCGAACTCATAAGATCATCTTATGGGAAATTGCAAAACGGACAGTTTTGCCTCGTGGCAAATAAATCAGCGTCCATTTTGAAATGGTTAGAAACAGGAGGCGCTTTGATCTTCCTCGTAGATCCGGGACATCTTTAGGCTAGTTTAGCGAGCGCAGTACTATAAGTCTAATTGATGCAAGATACATTTTTCTTTTTCGATTAAACACATGAGCGGAAATAGGGGAGATAGGACCTCTGTAGTTCAAACAACATAGATAAATCATGCTATATCTAGAAATAAATCATGCTATATCTAGAAATAAATGATATCTAGTGTCTTAATCCCCTTCTGTATCTTTTATGGCCGTTTAACACAGCACCATAATCAACCTGGTTTCAATATGAAGTCACATGACTCTGTTGGATGTCTGCCTGTAAAGTGGCCCTGGTAAGTCCGACCAAATCTCTATGAGACGCGAGATTGACTTCACACTTAAAGCTAATACCCTGTAGCGCTATAGCTGGAGCCCCTTTAAGATGGGGGATTGCCTTCCTGGAGTCAAATGCCACAGCCAGAAATAGAGGAAATGGAGAGAGAGATAATGAGAGAGAGAGAGAGAGAGAGAGAGAGAGAGAGAGAGAGAGATACCGTAGTGTGCAATTTGTAGCCTGCTGCCATACAAAAAGGTACAATACAAATGTAGTGCAAGCGCCAAAGTAAATGTAAGATCGCTCGCCATTCACACAACACTGCACATAGTAGATTATATGTTTTTTTTACATTTGAAATTTCTATTACTTTGTGTGTATAATGTTTACTGTACATTTCTGATTGTTAATGTACATTTACACATAATGTTTGTGTATGTTCATTGTTCATCTATCCCATTGTTAATTAGTTATAGTTATTTCACTTGCTTTGGCAATATAAACATATTTCCCATGCCAATGAAGCTCAGTTAGAGGGAGATACATAATGAAAAGGAAGAAATATTAAGAGGAAAGTTACTGTAACGTGGAGTAGACCGATAAGGAGGCAGGAGAGACTGGTGTCGGTTGAACAAAATACAATAATAATCCTTCTTCTAGCATTGTAACTGCCGATGGCCCCTGGTCCTAGCATACATTACTTTTTCTTATGATGACTGATGGATAGATGATTCACTTACTTAGCCAAAATGTATTTGCTGTAAGTCACTTTGGATAAAGGTAACTGCTAAATGGCAAAAATGTAAATGTTGGCCCTTCACAACTTCTGGATGGTCAGTGGCATTTTACATAAAGGTTTTGAATTATCCTGAATTATCCTGGAGCTTTTTAATATCATTTTTCTCTGTGTATTACCGTTTGTAGGAAACATGCTGCTGTTGCTGTACTGGATGTCACCACACACACACACACACACACACACACACACACACACACACACGCGCACACACACACACACACACACACACACACACACACACACACGCACACACACACACACACACGCACACACACTCAAACCAATTATCTGCTCATCGTGACCTTGTGACAACACACCTCCATCAGCCTCTCCCCCCACGCCCACAGAAAGAAAACACGTAGAAGTGCACGTCTTGTTTTCACGTCAAACTTCATCTACCTAAATATGTTTCCATGGACACCCGCTCTCTGTGGTCATCTGGTCATGGCAAGTTTATGTTTTCCCACAATTATAACCAATTGTATTAATAGCCACCCGTTTCAATTTGCCGTGACAAACCCACCCTGTCATTACGGGGGGGAAAGTAGTTCCGAGTTCAAGGGGAATTAGAGGGACTTCATAATTCAATTATTTTATGAAGAACTAATGACATAAGAGTATGTTGTGAAGGCTTGACAGCTTAATGGAGGCCGTCACAACATGTGGCGAGAGGCTCGACGCGTTGTAGTGTGGTTGGAATTGTTCTAAGAACGTTCCAGAGAAGTGGTTTAGACAGCTGTTGGCTCTCAGCGTTCTGGCTACGGTGTGTATCAATAAACAAACACTTCTCCGAGATGATTTGAGAGATATTTCAGTGTAGAAAATGACCCAAAAAAAAAGAAAAACGTCCTGATAATATCAAATGAGTGCTTCTTGACGGGCTGTGCCAATGTGGAAAGTGGTGTAGCGTAGTGTCATCGCTCTGCTATTCAGATTGGCTCTATTGCTTATGAGTGTATACTGTACTGTGTAATGCTGCTGCTGTACTGGTCTGCAGGCACCGAGGGAGCATTTGGGACCTATAATTTGTCTACTAGTAAACATTTAGTCCAAAGCTTCTAGGAGCCAGACAGGAGCAAACCAGTCCAGATACCATTTTTCTTGGTGCAGCAGCAAAGTTTATACATTTTGACTCCTGAACGGATACTGTGGGCTGTGTGTGTTAGTGTAGTGTGTGTTAGTGTGTGTGTGTTAGTGTGTGTGTGTGTGTGTGTGTGTGTGTGCATGCGTGTGTGTGTGTGTGTGTGTGTGTGTGTGTGTGTGTGTGCGCGTACATGTGTGCATGAGCGAGGGCGTCCGTGCGTGTGTGTACGTGCGTGTGTGTGCGTGCGTGCATGTGTGTATATGAGCTTGCTGTCGTGTGTGTGTGGTTTTGGTCTTGGGACTTGCGGACCAGCTGCTTCTCGGCCCAGACGTCCGACGATTATCACACATTTAGCCGCTGATCAAACAGATTGTCCAAATTGCCCTGCGTAGGCGACTCAGATCATATCCACACCAACTAGACAGCTCTAGAGGTCGACGGGGATACTCTCTCCCTGTGCGTTTGGGTATTCCCGAGGTTACGAAAACATCGAAGCGCACTACTATATTATCCTCCCCCCCCCCCCATTAAAGCTGACGCACGCTGGCATCCTCGTTTGGGGGAGAGAGAGAGAGAGGGCTCCACTAGTTTCGCGGCATTCCTCCGTTTCGACATGAAAGAGGGGCGATTCCTTTTTTCTCACCCACTATTTCACTCCCTGCCTGGGGGATCAGGCTCTGGAGCAGGGAGCACGGAGGGCAGCTCCGGGCCAGATGTCTGGGTCAGGAACCAGGATCCCTCCTTCGGTCGGCCGAGGGGGTGCTTAAGATAAAACGGGGTCAATTGCTGTACAATAAAGTAGCTTGGCCGAGACGCTGGTCCGTCGATACGCTTGGAGATCAATGATCGACGTAATATACGTGCCGGACCCCTTCGCTGAGACCTTAAATCAAGGGGACTTCAAAGGGGCCGGGGCGGTGGGCAGGGATGGGGGGACAGAGCCCTGCCATGCCCCCCTGCGTCCAGATGTCTTATCTGCAGTGGTCAGTCTGAATGACCTCCAACTCTGGCTCATTTACCCTGCATGCTTAGCCTATAATAAATATGCCGCCCTCCACACACACACACACACACACACACACACACTCTATGGGTCCTCATCATCACAATAGCCTCAATAAAGCGCGGAGAGGAATGCTATGTATGTGCTCATCTGGGAGTGATGGTTCCTTAGGTGCTAAGCTGGCTAGCGGAGCGGAACGGTCAGCGGAGTTCTGTGGCAGCCATGTTTGGACTTTAAAGAAGACATTTATTTCTCTGACTTTCTGTTTAGGAAACCAGCAAATATCCCTGAACACATCCTGGACGGAGCGGTGAGTGGATGAAGACATCCTGGAGGCTTAGCGCTAATGTGGGTGTCAGATCCGCTGCCTGGACTGTACCTGTATCTGCTCGTTATGAAGACTCATTTATATCAAGAAACAGGCTCTGTGAGAGGAAACCAATAGAACAATGGCTCAGGTTTGTCATCGAGCCACACGATCATAATCGCCACTCTCGGCTCGTTGTAAAATCGAATTGTAGCCTGAGAGACGGGAAAATATTAATCCCTGATAAGACAAGACAAGATAAGATATGAAACGCACCTCACACTCTGTGTATTGTTTCTCTTGAAACATACTCTTCTGCCTTCGTGCCACAGTACACATGCCACATGTTGAAGTATTTAGTGAAGCCTCTTTGGATCGTAGAAAAGCACTAATACATTCTATATTATATTTGATGAACAATACTACAACATGTGTGGTTATTATGATGGGCACAATACACACTATAGTTCTGTGACCCTCCCAAAGAATTGCTCTACTAAGATACAAACCACTGTGGGGGCTTGTGGTGTTCCTATTTCTACCTCCACTGATACGAACTGCTTAACCAAGAAACTTGACTTAAGCAAAAAAACTGCTCCTGCACTTTTTTTTTATGTTTACATTTTATGTGCGACATAGCATGGGAAACCCATGTCAGGACAGTGGGTAGTCTGACCCATGGGAAACCCATGTCAGGACAGTGGGTAGTCTGACCCCTCTATGTTGAGTCACTTCTCCCCAATTGAGAGCAATGGGCTGTGTGGTGATGACAGGTTCAACCCCTTTCACCTGTACCCCCGCCCCCACCCCACCCACCGCCCACGCCCCAAACCTCCCAGCAGCCTCAGCTCCCGTGACCCCTGCTATCTTCTTCAAGGCTGCCGGGGGTCAGGGGTCGTCCCAGACAAGGGGCACGCTGGGTAACATATGTTCACAGACCTCTCAATTACAATAAAACTGCAGGTTTTGACAGTGATGGACGCAACTCTTACTTGTTACTTTTGGGAGTTGGGTTGCTGTTTAAATGTGTTTTTCTTTTTGGGGGGGTTAGCTTAGTGAATGCTTGTGAAGCATCTTGGGCTACAGCGGGTGGTCTAAAAGGTGCTACACAAATACAGTCAAAGGTTATCAAAACATATATACTAATACATAATAATAATAATAATAATAATAATAATCATAATAATAATAATTGTAATAATAATAACAATAATTATTATTATAATTATAATACATTATAACTATAATAAATAACAATACTTAAAAAAATAATAATAATAACAATAACAATCATTATTCCTTGCATTGTAACCCCTGGGCCCCTGGTTTTGGCATAGATTACTATTTCTTATGATGACTGATGGATAGATGATTCACTTACTTGTATAAGTTGTATATATATACATGTATATGTAATCTATGCCAAAACCAGTCTTCATTCATATACACATATAAATGTACAAGTTGTAAGTCACTTTGGATAAAGGCGTCTGCTAAATGTAAAACAATTCAATCTAAATGTATCTTTAAATGTTTAATGTCAGTGTTGGCAGATATGACCATCTATAATCTACAGATCTAACTACATCATATACAATTTGCCTCAGACTACTCTACATGCATTCATATACAGGAAACATATCTGACTGTAGAGGACAATGGTAGAGCAAAAGTTAAGGCCTATGTAATTTACTTTATTTTCTTTGGCTCTTGTAGTCAGTTTCGACGGAGGCTATATGTGTCACAACCACGTTATATATTCTGTTATACTCTCTTACTTATCTTATGTTATACTCCCTGGGGATCATCCCTCACTTTCACTCATATTGACCGAGTCACACTGATACTAATACTAATTCTGGGACGCTGGTAGTCTAAGGTTTTACTGGCAGGGCCCAGCGAGCAGCCACGGTTGCTAACACAGAGAGAGAGAGACCTATCCATCAGCTTTTTAAAATACACACACAGAGTAAAGATGGGCCCTCTGAGACAAATGATCAATTACAGGGGGTGGGGGGGGGGGGGGGGGTGGGGTGGGGGGGGGACTCCTGTGGCTCAATTTGCTTGCGGCAAGAAGGGCTTCATCACAATTACAGATCAGTCAACTCTGAGGAGGAGGGAGAACACACTAACCCTAAACACAGTTAAGCAGCTCAGATGTAATACACATTTTGCTAATACGTAAAAGTGATATGTTTGTTTTGTTAGTAGCTAGTTTTGTCTGTCTTTGTGGTTGTTGTGGCTTTTGTTGTTGTTGTTGTTGTTGTTGTTGTTGTTGCCCTGGGGGGTTAGGGAGTGTGTGGTGGGTCACAGAGGTCGTGGTCTGTTGGCGATGTCTGAAAACAGGGAGGCAGACAGGGTCTGACCTCTGACCCCTGCCTTGTGCCTTGTCAAACGATCCCTCCTGTGGGTCATAATTACGAGACGGACAGGGATCTATTTTAGGGCGCAGCACAGCTCTCAGTCTCTGACATGGATATATATAGCTTAGCTTTTTTTTTTTTTTTACAAAGCCTACAGATTCTGACAGAGTGTCCGCACGCATGCACACACACACAGACACACACACACACACACACACACACTGACCGACACACACACAGACTTACACACACAGACTTACACACGGACGCGCGCACACACAAGTACATAGGCACAATCTGCATCTAAGTAAGTCGGACAAAACTATTAACGGAGACAAATAAACAGACACACACACGCACACACACACACACACACACAACAACTTATTTTGGCTGATCCTAACATGGGCCTGTTATTGATGTCTGTGTATCTGCTTTTTATGCTACCGAGCTCAGAAAAACAAGGCCATTACAGGAATCCCGTTGTTCCCTGTAACATGTAATAAAAGTGGTCATTTAGCTGCCCTGATGAAGCCTGTGCTCCCAGAAGGTAATCCATTTCAGTCTGGCCCTCTCTGATTCTCTGCCAACGGCTCCCAAAACTGTTTATTCCCTTAAAAGCTCTGTCTGGCATACTTCTAAAAGCTCTCCCTCGCTCTGCTAGCCTATACTTCCCCCTCGCTGCACTCCAACCAAGAATGTTAAACATTATACATTATCCCCCCTTAGAGACCAGTGTTTGGGCTTGATATGAATAATGAATAATAAGTGATATTTTACTTGTGTGGGCAGGTTTGCGGTGTGAGGTTGAGGGGTTAGGGGGTGGGGGGTGCGTATGGGGGGGGGGGGGGGGGGGGGGGGGTGCTGGGGTCATTTCAAGTAGTGTTTGCAAGTGGAGGCTGGTGTAGGTAGAAATCTGACGATGGGCTCCGTGTTTAATACCGTTCCTCATTTCATTCCATGCGTTACAGTGAACCCGTCCTCCGATATCTACCTCCGCCAGCCTCCCCGGGTGCGTGCGGAACGGTTGTGAACATATATCAGACTGTCGCAATAAAGCTTGCCAGAGAGTAACGCAGAGGCGACGCTGCACACCGCTGTCTCTCAGCGGCTTGCTTTACTGGCAAGCGAGGTTAGCGCCACCGACGGCCTGCCATTGGAGGACACAAGGACCCTGTCAACGTGATAATAGGGTCATTCAGACGGTCCCTCAAGTATACTCAATTAGCCGTGGTTATGGCTGGCGTGTCGCAGGGTTAACGCACCGTGAACCGATCTCTCCGACAGGCCACTGGGCTTGACCCAGGGACGTCTCTGGTGGTCCTACTGCACCAGACAGACCCTCTCCACCTAGTAATCTGGTTAAGGAGTAAGTAACGACTCCATAATACGCTCAATGGACTCAGTGGAAACCCTCCGGGCCGCGAGAAACAAAGAGGAGCGCTCGGGGGGGTACGAGGGCGACCGCCGCGGCACATGACCGCCCTCTCCACCTGCCAGGAACTCTATTACCCATAATCACATGAACACGGTGCCTGGGGTCGTCGCCGTGATGATGGGGGTGATGAGAGATAAGGGTCGGAGGCGATAGCAGAGCGGGGAGAGTGCTCTGACATCAGATAAGGGTGGCGGGGCCCCAGGGAGAGAGATAGATGGAGGAGATAGTGGAGAATGTTGCATTGTCACAGGTCAGAGAGAGACAGAGCATCAGAGACAGGATCATTAGCATGGAGGGGTTGTTGAGTATTGTTGGTGTTGTTGGTGTTGTTGTTGGTGTTGTTCAGACACCTGCTCTCGGCTCCTCTCAGAACGGTGGGGAGGGAGGGGGCATTGTCATGGCAGCAGCACTAAGCACTAAGCTGTAACTAGCTGATGGTGTGGACCCTGAGGGTGGCAGGTGTCTGTGTGTGTGTGTGTGTGTGTGTGTGTGTGTGTGTGTGTGTGTGTGTGTGTGTGTGTGTGGGTGGGTGTGGGTGTGTGTCACCCCAGAGAGACAGAAGGGAGAGGGACAGAGAGGGACAGGGAGCCAGGGACAAGGCCTGAGTGTGACTATATTCCACTTAGTGATGTCCAGATGACATGAGTTTGAAATAGTACTTTCCGTAACAATAATTTCAATTGAATAAAACATTCAATAATACATTTAAAAAGCGTCAGCAACAATTCCAGGCTCAAGCACTGATTTCCTGGATATGATGTTCTAATGATGACATCATCAGATCTCTCAGTGAAGATCGGACATTTCGCCTTATAAGGAACAACAGCATCTACTCTCAGGCGTAGTAAAAACACTGACGAAACATATTTACATGTCAGAACAATGTGGACCAAAACATTTCTTTTTCCATTATAAATGTTCCTTTCTGTTCTTTCCAATGACGTACGCAAGCATGTTTACGAGTGGAAAAAAAAGTGATGTCTTCGGTTCTATCAGCGGGCTTTATCTGTGCTCGCAGACTTATTTGTTCAGTGATAACACCCCAAACAGTTGGATCTATAAGTAGCACTTAGACTTTTTTGGGGAGAATGGTGAGAGAGAGTGATTCTCGAACCTCCTTCATTGTCTTTATCTACCCTGGGTTGTTTTTCCATTCATGCGTCATCCTTTGCTTTCATGTGTGGATTGTGCGATGATGTCACATCGTTGCCACAAAGGTCATGAACGATTGGTGGCCAAAAAGGACCCTTCAGTGACAAGCCGAAGGTACCCTGAGCCAACCTTAGAAGCACCCCACCAACTGATTCATTTGATACTTTTTTTTGTAACAGATTCAATGAAGAATGACCTATCATTCTATAAGTCATTAACATTCAACAGACCTCCTTCTCAACCACCTGCACCTACCACTGGACGTTCTGTAAGCAACACGTTCTCCTTCCCTCTCTCTCTCTGGAACACACACACACACACACACACACACACACACAGATGCTCAAACGAACGCACACACACACACACACACACACACACACACACACAGATGTGCGCACATAAATACACAGACACACACACGCGCGCACACACACACACACACACACACACACACACACCGTCCCCCTCTCTCCCAACACCATGTAAAAGCTGGCTATCGGGGGTTAAAAGCAGACGTGAGTGATGGTGTCGGTCTCCTCTACGTCCTCGGAAACAGCTGCCTCTCGGAGGTTTCATCGACCAATAAACCTTGTTTCCTCTCAACAAAATATGTCTTTCTCACACAGCTTAGGCCAAACTGCAAGACCTGGGCTATTCCTCTGATAAATCACCACCTCCAGTCAACATTCCCAACAACTGACCCTCATCCGTGACAAACTTCCTCCTACATAACTACTAAGGGAACAGCTACACACACAGGTACAATCTATATTAATCTTGTGTGTGGCGCTGGGGACATGAAATTAGATACGCGTGCATAGGCACCCACGCACGCACGCAGGCACACACACACATGGAGAAACACACACACACACACACACACACAGATCACCCCCCCAAAGACACACACACCCAAACACACACTCATAAAGAAACACCCTCTCAGATTAAAAGGTAGTAGTTTTTTTAGAGAGTGTCCCACTGTGTGTGTGTGCTCTCCAGGCCCAGAGTGGATGGTGAGGTCTTTGAGGCGGGCTGCAGCTGATGTCAGGGCCGCTTACCACCTCCCCCCGTAAGTGCTCGCCTGATGAAATGTCTGACATATATATGGGCTGGAATGCACCCATATAATTTGCTCTAAAAATCGCCCTTTTCCCAAGGACTGGAAACAATGAAAATGGCAATATGTGAGACACTCTCCGAGAGAGAGCAAAGAAGAGGGGGGAGAAAAAGAGACGGAGAGGGAGAGAGGGGAGGGGGGAGCCGAGAGCAAAATCACTCTATAGCTTAGTGCTATGCAATCAAAACATCTTCAATAAAGGGGAACATAGCGTAAAGAACACATCTACTCAAAAAGACACTCTAAAAAAAATATATATATAACTCATCTAACTCATCAGCAAAGAAGTACATTTCTACTCAACACATGGCATGTTTTCTAAATTCATAATAAATGCTGGCGTAACTCTCCTGTGTCTATCTTAAGTGATTGCCTCATCAGGCTTCTATGCAAAAATAAACCCTTTTTTAGACCGACAAAATTCACAAGGCTGACCTCAAATCTTAGGTATGACACAAGTCACTGACAGTAATATCATAGATGCTGGCTTGATGTTCAAGAACTATGTATTTCCTCAATCCCATGGAATGTGCTTCACTATGTACATATTTTGACAATCATGCAAATAGCCATACCTTATCTCCAATAATTTTATCTTGAAATATTCAGGTGCCGCATAGTCAAACCCAGACTTGAACTTTTGTCATTGTATATAATCAGCTTTTTAAACAGCTGCATGATGGTTGTCAAAATAATCACAAAATCCAGGACGGCCATTAATAATGAGCCTTTTTAATTTGCCTCCCTTGATGATTATAGTGTCTGTTAACACAAACAGCCAGCTGGCACAGACAGACAGCGAAAGGGCGGCATTAAAATATTCAAGGCCGTTATTTTACTGCGCGGGCCCGGCTATTGCTGCTGGCTCGATTACCCAGACAGTCTGATGTATAAAATTAATGTTGCCTCGAATTGGCGTTCTGTCTCCTCCAATAGGGACATGAAGGAGCGGGGTCGGCTGACTCGCCATTAAACCCCTTTTATTGGATCCTTAAAGGACACACGGAGGCTCGCCCTCCGACCCGGACCCTCACTCGCCTCCCCGCCATTCCATTTCCGCAGGAAGAGAGCTGGAGGGGATGGAGGGGATGGAGGGCTGGAGGGGTTGGAGGGGATGGAGGGGATGGAGGGCTGGAGGGGATGGAGGGCGGGTAACACCGTCTTAAATCACAGGTCCGTCAGGCGGTGCGTCGTCTGAGGGAGCACGAGGCTAGCTTCTCTGCTAGCCTAGGTGATAGTTGCTAACACAACAGCTAGCTAATGGCTAACACAACATTAATTATATTTATGAATTATGAATTAGCCATTAGCCTAGCGACTAAATGATCATTTGCATGTTGGAATGATGGTGAATTGTGTAACCACGTTTAATTGTATTTCTTTTTTTAATAAAAATGATTAGTTGCCCTTTAAAAAGGTCACTGCTTCATGAGTAACCTGAATGGGAGATGTTTCTGTGACTCGCAGCTGAGGGATTTCTATAACATGAGGGAGTGAAACAGGAAATGATCAGTTCATGAGTGTCCTG
Source organism: Nansenia antarctica (assembly GCF_963989245.1). NCBI lineage: Eukaryota > Metazoa > Chordata > Actinopteri > Argentiniformes > Microstomatidae > Nansenia > Nansenia antarctica. The sequence goes on from NC_137676.1 coordinate 59,468,305, forward strand.
AGATATGTCCTTGAAATCTGATGATGTCAACAACTGCTCTCCTTACTTCACCCTCATCCATTAGAATAAAAACTATTCTACAAACAATTCATGGGGAGGTGGTGTTGCACATGTAAAGGTGTCATTAAAAAGCAAATGCTTTCACTCAGTATTATGCAGAAATAGGAGTTCACATGGATGTCATGCATAGGGAGTACATACAATGAATGCTACAGTTCATCAACTCCCACTCGATTTCACTACTGCACGTCCTCATTCTTCTGCATCTGGGACACATCCAGTCATTTGTGGCTGTCCCGTGTGGGTGTACTGGTAGTATGGAGCGCTGATAGCAGCCGGGCCTGCGGCTCGGATGGGAGGGATGGACTGATAGAGGAAGGGAGGGATGGAGGGAAGGAGAGAGGGAGGGAGGGATGGAGGGAGGGAAGGAGCGAGGGAGGTTACAAGGCCTGAGAGAATGGGAGGGCTGTATGATGCCCTGCGGTGGGGGCGGGAATTTCTACGGTGACAGACATTAGTTCAGCTTCATAAAATACATAACGTCCGCAGGGAGGATCGCATACAACCACTAAATGTGTCTATGAGTTATAATACAGTCCCCAACAATGTCTGAGTTATAATACAGCCTATATGTGTGTGTGTGTGTGTGTGTGTGTGTGTGTTATAATACTGCCTCTAAATGTGTGTGTGTTATAATTAATACAGCCTCTATGTGTGTGTGTGTGTGTGTGTGTGTGTGTGTGTGTGTGTGTGTGTGTGTGTGTGTGTGTGTGTGTGTGTGCGTGCGTGTGTGTGTGTGTGTGTGTGTGTATGTGTGTGTGTGTGTGTGTGTGTGTGTGTGTGTGTGTTATAATACAACCTCTAAATGTGTGTGAGTTATAATACAGCCTTACAATATAACTGCGGTTTCATATGATTCATGCTTTGACCTGATTTAAACTGAATAACAAGATCCTGGACTAAATCACTTTCATGTAAAATCTCCGTTGAAGATGAAGCCACTTAAGCCTTGTCTGTGAAATGGGACCACAAAGTGGTGGGGGGTGTTCTTTCCTCAGTGAAATGATGGCACCTTGTTACCATGATGAATTTTAGATTCAACAGTATTGCCATGCATGATAAGAAATACTTGATCTAAACAATATTTCATATGATTGTGATATTTGTGGTGAGGCCAGTGTGGATAAATAATTGCATAACCTAGCCATAGATGCTCGCTATTGTCTAACTCCAAACGTAATATCAAAAGACACTAACCACGTTATTTTGGGGACTTTTAATTGCTTTAAACAGTCTCTTGTCCTGACAGATATTAGGGGCCTCCCCCCCAATGACACACAGGGAAGTTGGCAGCGCCAGCAATTGTGCGGGTGTAATTTCAACTAATAGTAATACGGTTCCTACCGGTGGACCCTGAAGAATGTGTGTCTCCCTTCTGAAGGCAAAGTATCAACAGCTTTAAGCTATTAGGAGGCTTTTCAGACTCTCTCTTCTCTCTCTCTTCTCTCTCTCTTCTCTCTCTCTCTCTCCCTCCCCCCCTCCCTCCCTCCCCTCAGGGCCGTGACCCAGCCAGGAGTGTGGTGTCTGGGAGATAGAGCCCGACCGACCGCCCAGTGGCGGCGACGACCAGCTCCTTCATCATATCATCCAATCAGACCACAGATCAGAGGACACCTCACCGCCCAGTACGGTTGTGGCTGTTTGATTTCTTATCCAATGGCTCCACATAAATACATTATCACTGGAAATTGAAATATATCTGTTCTATAACCAAATAAGGGGTTTCCTGTTCGTCTACATCTGTCATTATGTGCTGCAACTATTTTTTAATCTAAATATGAAGATAAACGACCTACTGGCAAGGCATTCAGAGCATATCTAGTCTGAGTGGGGATTGAACCTGCAACCTTTCCATGGAAAGCGCACCACCCTCTGTGCAGAGAGGATTGACCTATTGTTTTGTTTCTTACCTTTGTTAAACGTGAAAGAGGCGCCGCTCGCCAGATCAACCTGGGGAAGGTGCCCTCCTTGTGTGATTGTCGATGACATCTAGGAGACCGAGAAAAACAAATGAATAATCGAGGAACAGAGATTTCAGACGCATCATACATGCTTAGAACAAGTCTTATAATGCACTACAAACACATTATAACTGTATGCTCTGAATCAAGTTTAACATAAATATTACTTATTTATCCAAAGCGACTTGCAACAAATAAATTTGTCTAAGTAAGTGATCATCTGTCCATCAGTCGCAATCGCAAGAAAAATGATCTGTGCTCAGACCAGGGGCCATTGGCAGTCACAATGGTAGAAGAAGGAATAATTACGTTTATATAATAATATATAAATATAATAATATATAAATATATTATAAATGTATAAATACATACATATATTATTATCATCATAATAATCAGAGAGATAGCACTTTCATATTCATTCTCAACTATATGGGGGATTGAGGCCAACTCCTCCAGGTCTCCAACAGTCCCATGACTAGAAGACTTTGCTCTCTCTCGCTCTCCCTCAGACATAACTAGATCCAGCACCACTAAGTCCATAATGACTCTCTCTAAGCCAGCTACTCTTTAACAAATCAGTTTCTCCCTTTGTTATCTGATGCCTATGATGTGGGACAACCAGAGTGGTGGGAGGTAGGGTGGAGGTGGGGGGTGGAGGTGGGGGGGGGGGGGGGGGGGGGGGGTGACGGGGGGGGGGGGTGACGGGGGGCGGGAGGGAGCCCCAGAGACAGTGAGGCCTATCATGGTCTGTATGGCTGACTCTGTGGGCTGTATCATTGCAGCCTCTCCCCTGGGTGATTGACACATGTGAACAGCTTTATCAGTCTGGCACCAGTGAGGCTTTTGTTCTCTGGCTTGTTTTGCTCTGAGGCGTCTGAGGGAGGCTGGCCTGAGAAAGGCCTGAACTCACTGGTCAACAGCATGGGAAAGTAAGACTGAGTAGTACCTAACACCACATACATAGACACACACGCACGCGCATACGCGCACACACACACACACACACACACACACACACACACACACACACACAGTACGAAGTATTTTACATATTTAGAGTAACTCTTAAAACACACATTTTTATTTTATTAACAATTATTTGTTTCATGAGTTTGTTGTACAGTATGTATGTACGTGATTTATCATGATCTTTTGAGTGACGCTATCTTTTGATTCTAAGATATTGGAAACTGAATATCAAAGGACATGAATCCATCACCTCCTTATCTCTTGTCAATCTGATAAAATGCCTCTGAGGAAAGCAAATGTTCACCTAAAAGATCTCAGATAATTGTTAAACCTTCTCCAAGGACCTTGAGGACAATTGCAATGCAATGATGATAAGATTTAATTTCTTATCTTTTACTTTACTTGTATTGTATTGTTACTTTTATTTGTCTCTCTATTAGTTCATTAAGTTATCTGAGACCTAATAGTGCAAATTTAAGGATGAGGACTCTTGATAATTCAAATGTGTTTTTAATTATATCTCTCCCTATTCAAATAAACAGGGCTACATAAAGCAACAAAAACAAAACAGGACAAGGTGCTCCCTCCAAACAACTTCAACTTGGAGTCCTTTGGAGTCCTGTCCATTCTTCATTTCCTATAAAACTACTATTCAATCTCAGATGGTTGGACCAATGGCTTGGGCATGCTTTATATATACGCCATTTAGCTGATTCTTTTATCCAAAGCGACTTACATTGCAGTGAGTCCATACATTTGTCAGTATGGTCCCTGCGGGAATTGAACCCACAACCTAAGTGTTGTTAGCGCCATGCTCAAATCAACTGAGCATGCTTTGAGTGATGGGCGACTTTGCCTAACTTTGACTTTGACTAGTTCTGTCTGGGCCAGTGTGACGGGACAGATAATTAACTTGACTCGTCACAACAACAACAACTCCCACAAAGGACTCCCACAGAGTCGGTACCTGTCTGTCTGCAGGGGTAAGAGGGGCAGGAGCGGGACTGGAGTGAAGTGCAGACACATGTTTATGTGTCAGAGCTCAAACACGGCTCTACGCATCGCCGAAGGCTACACAGCGGCAGCGTGGAGCGCTGACAACAGACTGTAATAGGGCACTTGTCTCCCAACAGGACTCTGAATGAAGGACTGATCTCATGTCCCGTCCTTCAGAAAAAAGAGAATTCCCCTTCATCCTTGACATCTAACTTGTCACGCATTATAAGAGTACGTTTTCCCTGACAGTACATTTCCATCAACAACCGCCCCCATGTCCAATGTAATGAGGCATTGCGGGTAATTAAGTCGACCCAACTTCCAACGAGGACAATGGCCGTGTTGTGCGGGTGACATGGAACTGACAAAACGATGGTGGTCTGGTGACTGGCGGTCTTTCATGGTTTATTGGGTGAAGCAACAACAGGCCTGGGGACATGGTAGGGACTCCACCCGGGGATGGACTCGTACTCAGATCAGGGCACCAAAGGGGCTAAAGATAGTAGCATCGCTAACTGTGATGTCTGTCAGACCACGACTGGGTGGCTGACTCATAGGATCACGGGCAACCTGCGCTGTTTGCGAAGGCTCGTCTGCACATTTATCGGTACATTTCATACCGTACATACTGTATATCTTAACTGTACTTATCATATTGATATTCATCTAATTTACTTATTCTCACTGTAATACCGTATACTGTCATATCATGCACTGTCTACATCTCTCTGGAAGAGCTGTACAACACACGCTGCCTCAGGAAGGCCTCCAAGATCTCCAGAGACCCATCCCACCCTGGGTACGAATACTTTGCTCGGCTGCCCTCGAACAGGCGGTTCAGGACCATGTTCGCAAGGACAAACAGACTGAAGCTCAGCTTCTACCCCAGGGCCATTCAGGCCCTGAACACAGCAAAGACCTAGGTTCTAGGCCCTGGACAGTCTGGACGGATTGATGGCAGCTGCTGGATTGAAATCAGGTGTAGTGCTGAGGCACAAATGTGTACATTTCAAGCCTGCAAACTGCGACACTTTAAATGAATGTGCAATAACACTATGTGCAATATGACAACCCTAGGGTACATAAGGTTGCAGAGAATAGGAACTGTTAGAATAGGTATAGCATAGCATAGAGTACAGCACAGTGTTTTTATTTGTATAGTATAGTATAGTGGATAGTGTACATAGCCTTTATTTATGTAAACCAGCTCCTTTCCCTTCTTGTTTTTTTTCTTTCCTAGCACCAGGGGAGCCCCCCCTCCCAAATTTCGTTGTTTGGTACCTGTACTATATCAATGACAATAAAGACCATTCATTCATTCATAATCATGTCTTTTGCAATATGCCACTATTTTATCTGGTTCGATGCCAAACTATGTTTCGTTGTCTTAGTACTTGTACTCTGTCAATGACAATAAAGTTGAATCTAATCTAGCGTAGTTCAATTAAAAGCCTGATCATCCTTATAATGATCCGGGCCAGGCCTGTATTTCACAAGCTGGTAGTTGGTACAACTTAAGAACAAATAAACCAGAGGCTAAACGCATAACAAATGAATAACTGTACAGAACATTACGTAAGAACTGTTCTAGATCCTCAACATAAAAAATAGCAAGACAGAACCAGACCATCTAACTAATCTGGCTAAACTGGGGTGCGCCTCTGGTCTTGTGCTCTCCGATCCAGTTGTTGCCATGACAGCCCTTCCGCCTTCATCTCATCTTCTGTGGATCTTCTCCAGGTGGTTCTAGGTCTTCCTCTCTTCCTCCTGCCTTGTGGGTTTCATGTTAGAGCCAGCTTTGTGATTGATTTGTTTGGTCTTCTGAATGTATAGCCTATCCAGTTCCATTTTCTCCTCCTGATTTGGATTTCTATTGTTTCTGGATTTCTATTGTTTCCACAGGTTACTATTTGAGATGGTGTTGGGCCAGTAGATTCCCAGGAGGCGTCAGAGGCAGCAGTTAACGAATGTCTGTAGCTTCTTGAGTATGTTGGTGGTTGTCTGCCAGGTTTCAGATCCGTAAAAGTAGAGTGGATTTGACATTTGAGTTGAAGATTTTTAGTTTGGTGACAGTTTTTTTTTTTTTAAGATGTTTTGTTTGTTTAAAGATGTTAAATGTTGTCCTAGCTTTTCCAATTCTGGCTTTGACATCCTCCTCCGATCCTCCGTCCGCAGTAATTATACTCCCGAGGTATGTGAAATACATACATCCTCGAGCTGGTTTTGGTCCATGATTATTGGTGTCTTGTTCTTGCTGTTGATTCGCATTACTTTTTGGTGAGTTGATTTTGAGCCCAAGTGAAGCAGCTGTTATCTCTAGTCTGTGTGATTTTTCCTGCATCCGTTGGTGGGTGTGTGCTAGTAGTGCCAAATCATCAGCAAAATCCAGATCTTCTAGCTGTTCGGTCAGGCTCCACTGTATGCTAGTTCGGCTGTTGCTGGTTACCTGTTTTATAGTCCAGTCAATGCAGAGGAGGAAGAGGAAGGGCGATTTACAATTTAGCAGACGCTTTTATCCAAAGCGACTTACAATTAGAGATTACAGGGAAAGTCTCCCTGGAGTATCCTAGGGCTACGTGCCTTACTCAAGGCACACTAGTGGTGGTGTTCCCAGGTGGGAATTTAATTCATGACCTTCTGATCTGATCACCAGTCCAACCTCTATCAACTAGGCCACCATTATCTCTACATGTCAGTTAATATCTGCCCCAGTCAGTGATGTATGCATAGCAGCAGTTTAATTCAAAGTATTTTCTACCGGTATGTTTTTATTTTGGTTTAGGCTACATCTAAGAGAACATCTAGCCTATATTATCTGCAGAAATAATGTGGAAAAACATGTACCTCTTTTTCTCTCGCTGTTTGTCAGTACTAATTACTGAATTGGTGTTTAATACAAAATAAAATAAAATAAAAACATTCCCAATTTGCTAATGTGCCTCTGCTCAGTAATGTTCTCTTCACCGGCACCTGACCAAGAGTATCAGGTCAATTGATTGAAGGCATTGAAACAAACTCTGCATGAAGCCTTCTCTTACGGAGCACTAGCTCTATGATGAGACTCTGTTGTCTTTTGTTTATTTTTATAACTATTCCCATTTTCGTCTTGTTGCTGCAGTGTTAAGGAACCGAAGTCGAATAACTTTATTCTCCGATACTTACGTAGCCTATACTATAATGGGATGTAACGATAAACTTGATTCACTATTGGCATCATTCACTTACAAACATACACAACAGGCAACAACAGCAAAAGTTGGTTAATTTCTGGAAATAATATAATATAAGGTATTCTGTAAAGCCAGGTGCAGTAAATGGTTGATAGTAACTGAGTTGCCGAGTGAACTAATTTGTGGGTTAGCCTTTAGGATACATTATCAGGTGGATCATCCTGTATACCGGTAGGTTAGCCTGTTAATTAGCCTCTGGGGGTTAGGATGTAGGCCTATGTTAGGGTTTGTGGGTTTGCTTGAAGGTCTATGTTGCCTGTATGCGCTAACCTGTTAGGGTCAGCCTGTATAGGCTACATGTGGGGGTTAGCCAGTGTGTGCTAGCCTGTGGGCTAGCTGGTGTGTCTATAGGTTAGCGTATGTGTGCTAGCCTGCAGGGGTGAGGAGCCAACCACAGGGCAGAGGATAAGCACTACAGGTCACCTCTCTCTCTCTGTCTCTCTCTCTCTCTGAGCCACTGTCTCCTCACACACGCCCCGGAGGCACAGCCACTTTGACCGGGGCCATGATAAGTCTGTCTCTATCTCTCCACACAGGGCCTATCTACACACACACAGGATTCCACCAGACAGCCCACACGATTGTGGAGCCCTCTCCCCCCCCTCTGTCCCCCTCACAACCCACGCACCCCCTTCGGAAACCTTCACAACTTAAACAAATCACTTATTCTCCTCTCCCCTCTGCCTGACTCATCCAGTCTGAGGCGGCCATTGTGGCTCAGGACGGTCATTAGTTCTTGTGGCGCTGAATTACACTGAAGGGTCAGACAGTAATTGGATTTGTTTGAGGGCTGTGCCTGGTCCATTATGATGGCTGGGACCACCAAGAGGAACAGTGGCCTGGACGCTGGGTGCAGTAGCGCTGTGAAACGGTCTGTACTATGTACTGTACACAACTGTCTTCAGGATAAACGCATCGTTTTATCCTGTAACTGAACACTCGATAAGCTACCGATGACCGTCTCCCGGCTGAGAAACGTCAGTGTCACCCAAGTTTTTTTTTTCCAAGAGCAGTGGAAGTTGCGCGAAATTTCCCATGGGATAAACTGTAACTGAACACCACTGAACACCGGTGATTTACTCGGTGAGCAAGGTGAGGTAAGAGACGTCACCTGGGTTGATTTAGTCAGTCAGGGAGAGACCCATCCCTCTCCTTATCTCTCCCTCTCTGCAGTGTTGTTCCTGAATGACGAGGCGGGCTGTCTCGGCGAGACCCCTGTGGCCTTATCAGCCTGCCCGGAGCGACCATAACTTAGGCTGCGCTCACACGGCGCTGGGACAGACAGGCGGGGAGGCGGGCTGACACTGCAGACCATGAAGAGAGAGCAGTGTCTCGGGTGGGGGGGGCCCTTTCTTTTTTTCCCCCTCTTCCTATGTTTTGTTCCCTTCTTATTCTGTCCATATTGCTCTCCTTCTCTCCCTCTCTCTATCCAACCCTCTATCTCTCTCTCTATTCTCCTATTTCTCTCCTTCTCTTTCAGTCCTCCTTCTCCCCCCCCCCCCCCCCCCCTCGCTCTCTCTCTATCTACCCCCTCTCTCTTCTTTCTCTCTCTCCCTCTTCAGGCCCTGGGGGCCCCGCGGCGAGAGGCTCGCCCCCCAGCTGCGCTTCTGAACTGTCAGGGGCGGCTGATAAGGGCTGATCGATGGCCAGCGCTCTGGCTCCGCTTGGCTCTGACCTCGCCCCAGTCGGGTTCACCCGTTTAGCCTGAGTAGGGGGCTCACCCCGGGCCCGGGAGTCTGGGAACTAGGTTTCCCCCCAAAGCCCAACCCACCACCATCACCATCACCATCACCATCACCACCACCGCTGATGCTGCTGCTGCTGCTGCTGGACCTCGGTACACAGGACAGTAGCATGGTGTGGCTGTCTCTTGTGGTTCATGTTGGGCTGTCTGATGCTTGTGGAAACAGGAGGGGGATGAGAGAGAGACACACTCACACTCACACACTCACACACTCACACACACACACACACACACACACACACACACACACACACACACACACACACACACCAAGGGTTGTGGAATGCTGAGTGTCTAGTAGAGTATACCAGTGCTGCTACAGCTGGCTACACAATTCTTAACAATTTATATTCAGGCATTCTCAAGGATCATCACAGAGTCTGTTAGACAAGTTCGGAAAACCTTCCAAATTACACACATTTTGTTTCTGATATTCCCATATTGGGAGACCTCACAAACAAGAAGTTTGTAGGGAATATCATGTGATCATGTGAAGGCAGATTGAAGGGGCAATATGGGATTAGCACATCCATTTTGGGACTTGCATATTAACTTAGAAGTACTTCACAAATTTAGGTAAACTGTCTTAGCCCATCAAAACTCAAAAATAAATATTGTAAACATGCACTACAGCTTCAAAACATGGTTGAAAAACTGATGGTCAGTCCTTGCATCCGGAGCTCTCTATGAGTATATTTGAGAGTGGTTACATTTCTTCAGTCTTAACCATCACCTGTTTACCACAAACAGTGGCACTTTGTGATTGTTTGAATCCCAGATTAAAGTTAATTCAGTGGTACGGGTACAGTGCAACTTCCCAATAGTTTCGAGTAAAATCTACACTGCATCCACTTAGATTTATTGGGAGCGTTGTTGACGGTGTGTATCTCTTTGAATGGCAATGGGTTTGTTTACTTTGGATATCAGCACCTCTCTGGTCTTGTTCCTGGTTCTGGAGATGTAAGAACACATGCTGACATCCAGCTACATTCAGAAGGATGGCATGAATTTTCCTGGATGGATGGATGGCATAAAATATTGCAGGCCAAGAAGATGGGAAGGGAAGGTAGAGGGGGAGGAATGGAGGGTAAAATTCTCCTCCTTGACTATTTTAGAATGGACATTCCTTCGTTGGTCAATAAAAACCAGTAGATGATCCTCACTTGATGGTTTGTCATATACATGGATAAATCAGCCGACGGATTCGTAAACATTCCGGGCCCGGCTTTTTCCACTGTGGCAGACTGCCGGTTCCAAAACGGGATCGGGTTGTTTCCTCCACCGTTTCAAACACTGGGGGAACGGGGTTAGATTCTATCACTTTGGGAGATTTATCTGGTTTACTGTGAGAATGTAGCGTGCCAGATCTGAGCAGCGAGGAGGACGTGTGTTTAAGTCATCTTTTTACAGTCCTGATTTATCTCCAACTTCTCCAAGGAGCCTCTCTTCAACAGAACTGTCACAAACTATTTCAAGTAATAGCTGGAAACCTGCGTACACGGCTACGGCAGGGTGGATTAGACACGGCTTTATTTGTTGGAATCATTCCTATGAGGATCTCCTGCTTAAAAGACTTGCGCAAATGAAAGGAGAATATATCACAGAAAAGCCTCAAAGGCTTACACATCTGCCCTGAGCCTCTTGGCTGCTATTGGGCCCTTAGTGATGTCAAGAGTTGTTCTCAGCTTGGAGAAGTGAGGAGGCTGTTAAGAGAGAGCGTGTGTGTGTGTGTGTGTGTGTGTGTGTGTGTGTGTCTGTGTGCGCGTGTGTGTGTGTGTGTGTGTGTGTGTGTGTGTGTGTGTGCGTGTGTGTGTGTGTGTGTGTGTGTGTGTGTGTGTGTGTGTGTGTGTGTGTGTGTGTGTGTGTGTGTGTGTGTATGTGTGTGTGTGTGTGTGTGTGTGTGTGTGTGTGTGCGTGTGTGTGTGTATGTGTGTGTGTGTGTGGGTGTGTGTGCGTGTGTGTGTGTGTGTGTGTGTGTGTGTGTGTACTGTATATACAGTGCCTTCGGAAAGTACTCAGACACCTTCACTTTTTGGGGGAAATATAGACTCAAGTTAAAATTGAATAAATGTACATCATTTGCCATCAATCCACACATAATACCCCAGAATAACAAAGCGGAAATGTTTTGTTTTTTTGTCAGTACATTTCTTAAAATAAAGAAATAATTTAATTATCTTAAAATAAAGATAAAATGTTAAAAGAAATCCAAAATTACATGAACTATTATCCTTGCATTAAGATGGACTTTGGATTTGGATTTGTTGATGATATGTTTGCATTTTAGCTAATTTTAAGAGAGCCCTAGCAAAAGGTCTGAATACATGTACTGTACATGAGGTAATTCTGTATTTAAATTGTAATACATTTCCTTAAATTTTGTAAAACTTGTTTTTGCTTTGTCTTTATGGGGTATTGTGTGTGGATTGACGGCAAATTATTTATTTTTAAATCCATTTTAAATTGAGTCTAAAACACAACAAAATGTGGAAAAAGTGAAGGAGTCTGAATCCTTTCTGATGTGATTGAGGTAGCTCACGCCTAACGTGACTCAGGAGAGAGTCATTCAGCAGTTGTACAGGATGTGGAGGAGAGTCACAGACTGGTACCATGTTAGCTACCACACACACACACACACACACACACACACACACACACACACACACACACACACACACACACACACACACACACACACACACACACACACACACACACACACACACACACACACACACACACACACACACACACACACACACACACACACACACACACACACACACACACACACACACACACACACACACACACACACACACACACACACACACACACACACACACACACACACACACACACACACACACACACACACACACACACACACACACACACACACACACACACACACACACACACACACACACACACACACACACACACACACACACACACACACACACACACACACACACACACACACACACACACACACACACACACACACACACACATACACACACACACACACACACACACACACACACACACACAGAGCTACCATTAAAAAGCGGCATGATAGGAAGACAAGAATAGTGGTTTACAAACGAGTGTGTCTGAAGTGGTTTTTCCGTTTCTCGTGTCCCTTTTGTTAAACTGAAGTGACAAACAGCTGCTTACCCTTGGCAGGAGAGCCCACACTTTACAGCTGTTTCAAAATAAACAGAAATTGAAGCCCTTGCAGAGTTTACATTCCTCTCAAAACTTTTTCCCTTTAATTATTTTGTGATCTGACCACTGAGTACTTTTTATCAATGGGATGTTTACGTGTCTGTTAGATTAAACTAAATACATGGTAAACAAAGATAAGTACTTCTTACTGAACTGCCTTTACAAAAAAGAGAAATATTTTGCTTTTGAAGCAATTCAAAGTTATAAGTACAAATACTATTCACACCATTGTACCACAAGACAATACACATTGGGTGGTATGGAATCAGGGGCGAGCTTTAGCTTGTGTGAATGTTTCATTGGATGAAAATAAAAAAAGAGAGAGAGAGAGAGAGAGAGAGAGAGAGAGAGAGAGAGAGAGAGAGAGAGAGAGAGAGAGAGAGAGAGAGAGAGAGAGAGAGAGAGAACCATCTCATAAATATCAGGTGACAAATTATAAATAAATCTCCAAAGGTCTAGAGATATTCCTGTATGTTTATTGAACAGTAACTGTTTGAATAAATGTAAGAATTGTGAGGTATAAACACTGGGAAGGTCCTGGGAGAAGTGATGGGAAAACATGACAGGAGCTGGTGTAGTGTTTATGGAAGTGTGGGTGCGTGTGGGTGTGTGTGCCTCAGCGTGTGTGCGTGTGTGTGTGTGTGTGCGAGTTAGAGTGTGGGCGTCCACTATCTATGCCAGAGCAGTGTTTGGTGCTCAGAGGCCCACAGAGGGACAGAGGTGCTCACTGAAGACAGCTGGGTACCACAACATGGCCGCCCGGGGATCCTCCATCCTGACTGACTCTCTCTCCAGAGGACAGACGCTCTCTGCCATCCCAGTTCTATTCACTAAACAAATGTAGATAGCTTGAAAGTATTGGTACTTTGTCCTAATATATATATATATATATATATATATATATATATATATATATATATATATATAGTAAGAAGTACTTATTACGTAATATTATGTAACACTGAACAGGTCATTCAGTTGAGGAGAGAAGGGACCACGATTAACACTGTGTTCATGTCCAGGACTTCAGGCAGCATCCCCTAGCCGACCGTATACCGTGCATTCTCACTACCTGATAACACTGACTGCCACGCAGAACAACGCCGTCGCCACGCCTACCTATAGAGCACCCCGAATATCTCCTCTTCCGGGTGTGAAGTTAGTCCATCTGGAAGCACTTCACACGTAGGGGGCCAATGAGGGGGTGAGAAACGCTCTCTGAGGGGAGTCGACTCCAAACCCATGTGATGGTGTTCTATTTCAGTCAATCTGGTGAATGGGCTTTCATCATACCAACATTCCACTGGAGAACGATCCAGAATCCAATCATCGGCAACACACCAATCAGAGGAGGGGGTTTGTTTACGGCCGTGAGAGGGGAGATCCAAGGTCAATCCACCCACATTCTGAGTCACTCGTAGGCTGGCTCTCGCATTGCTCACCAGAAATGTGTTTGTTGTACACATATAAAAAAACGCAATAAGTAAATACACGCAAATACACATTCCTCTTTACTCAAACACCATAGAAGTGGTGAAATACGCAAAGAAGCAATATAAGTACTAAAGTTAAGTACTAAAGCAATCAGTAGGTTGGTCTACAGATATCTATGAGTTTGATAAAGGCGTCTGCTAAATGTCTAAAATGTAAAATGTAAAAGTAGGTGCTATCCAAGTAATTTAATAGTCCTGAGCCAGAAACGTGTCTGTAAACTGTTGTGGTACCTTTTCTTCGGTGTCTGTTAGCCTGAGGAGGTTGTAATTTTAGAGACTGGCCTAAGAGCCCACCAATGAAGACTATTCTATTTAAAGCTCTAATGGCCTGACCTGACAGTGATGTTGGTTAATCACCTCCATGATTAAACCTGTTTGACCCCAAACACACGCGCCGCCATGCCTAGACACACACACACACACACACACACACGCACACTCTCTCACACACATAGGCACACATACACTTACCTTCTACTCTAGTGTGTGTGCGTGTGCATGCGCATGTGTGTGTGTGTGTGTGTGTGCGTCTCAATGATTTGTAATTCTAATTAATAACGTGAACATCCTGTTGGGGAGTGGTAGACTGGGAGGCTCCAGCTCAGCACCGTTGACTAGAGTGAGGTTGTTATGTAGTAAGCAGAGCGGATGAGGCACTCTCCTGTAGCATTCTGGCCCCATTCATCTACGGGCCCTACTTACTCTGATTTGTTTGATGATATGGGTGGTTAAAGTGATTCATTGTTTGACTCGCTCAAACTGTGTTATGTTACAAATGTTGGTACAAAGATGCCTTTGTACAAGCATCCATTTTGTTTGGAAAAAAATAGTGAATGCAAATTGTGACTATTTATTGAGGAATCGAAAAGCTATATTTCAGAAGCTAGTCCAGTGGCTGAACAACAGAAACATGCTTCTTCGTGTTCTTGCTTATGCAATACTAATGTCATTTTATCAGATCCGTATGTACCCTGAGAATTGAAGTTAATGAGAATGCCACCTGTGGTGTGAACCCCAATTCAGGCACAGCCGGGTCGGGACTAACTTGAGTATTCAGCACCGACAATTCTGGACTAACCCACCCACACAAGGCCCGACTACAAATTCAGGCCAGCAGGATGAGCATTCATTAGCGTGTGATTGCTAACAGCTACGGTGTTGGGACCAACAGGAACCCCAGAAATGGAACGGGCAGAAATTCTCTCCAGAAGGGGGGCTGACCGTACTACGAACCGTAATTTCACACATGGCCAACAGTCAAATTCTTGCTGAGTCAGATAAGTGTTAAGTTGGCTGTCAGGCAGTGTCTCGGAAACCTGCGGATAGTTGAATCATCCTGTGTTGAGTAAACTGAAAGTCAATCTGAGGTCAGTGGTCTGATTCATTGTACTAAAGACCTTTCTGTGTGTGTGTGTGTGTGTGTGTGTGTGTGTGTGTGTGTGTGTGTGTGTGTGTGTGTGTGTGTGTGTGTGTGCGTGCGTGTGTGTGTGTGTGTGTGTGTGCATGCCTGTGTATGTGCACGTACACATGTACTTAAAAGATCATTAATTCATTAATCATTAATTCATCATTGCTTCTTGGCGCTTACATGACCTCCCCAAACAGGAGGGAGTCAGATGTCTACTCCATGAACTGGCTGACAGAAAACCCTTAAGACTCACTTGGCACCTCAACAGCTCTATTTGAGATCATCACTAGATCACCATCCATCCATTTGAAAATCGTTTTTTATTTTTATTTGTATTTTAAATTGAGAGTGTAAAATGTACACTTGTAAACAATCTAAAATATCGTCGCCGATCAGAGTCGTGCAGTTCCTTAACAGCCCTGGCAGTCCTTAAGGTAGGTGTTAACATTCACACTGAGCTTCGTTTAACAGCGTGGCTGCAAACAATAACGCCTCATGTTTGTCCTGTAGTTAGCGAGAGTAGGTGGCGTATTTACTGCGTCAGAAAGGTGCAAAAGCAGATACCTTGCTAAGAGCACTGCCACGCCTTCAGATTGTTAAACTGAGCACTGCCACTCCTCCTTTCTCTCTCCTCATCCCGTCATTGCTCTCTCACTCTCTCTCTCTCTCTCTCTCTCTCTCTCTCTCTCTCTCTCTCTCTCTCTCTCTCCTCCCTGCTTCTCCCTCCCTCCCTCTCTCTCTCTCTATCTCTCCTCCCTGCTTCTCCCTCCCTCCCTCTCTCTCCTATCCATCTTATCCTATCCTCCCTGTCCTGTTCCCCTGCATGTGTTCCTCCTAGGGGGTCTTTGAAGGTGGCGGGGTGTGTTTACGGTCCGGCCCAGGCATGCTGTCCAGCAGCAGGGGACTCTATACAGTCCCAGCAGGTGGGCTGGAGCCCTGGAGAGGCCCCTCGCGCAGCTACGTGGAGAGGCCCCTCATGCAGCTGCGTGGAGGGGCCCCTCATGTCGCACAGGGCTGTCGAGCAGTTGGAGGAAGTTTCTAATCTAGAAGGTTTTAGTGTGGAGGACTAAAGGAGGGAGTTTTGAAAGTATGGATCTAGAGGAGCTGGTGTGTGGACACCAAGAAAGGTTTGTGTAGAGAATCTGAATCAGAATGAGATCTAGAAAAGACATATTAGGCATCTGGCTTAGGATACAGAGGTTTGTGTTCAGATCTAATTAAGCCCTAATGGGGATCTGGAGCAGTTAGAGTGTAAATCTAAAGTGGTTCCATTGGAGATGTGCTAGATGTGAACTGTAGGTCTATAACAGCCTCGGAGGACTTACATTTACATCCCATTTACATGTTTTATTTATTCCTTTATCCAAAGTGACTTACAACAAATACATTTGTCTAAGTAAGTGAATCATCTATCCATCAGTCATCGTAAGAAATAATAATTCATGCCAAAACCAGGTTCCATTGGCAGTTACAATGCTAGAAGAAGGAAGAATTATTAGTAGTATTAAACAAAAAATTGGCGGGTAGCTAGATGTTCCCAGCTCCATTGGCAAGGCTTGGTTGAGGCTCTGAACAGGCTTAGTACTGAGCTTACTTACTTACTCTTCTTTATCCCTTATGAAACATAAGGCTTCAATGAGCTCTCTCATGTAACAGTAGGTTACAGTACTGAGCTAGACCAGGTTTAAAAGGTTAGCTGTATAGAGTCACTCCCTATCTTCCGCCGTAGACTGAAGACCTATCTCTTCAGGCTACATCTTAACTGTCCCTCTTAAAGACTTCATCCCCACTACCCTACTGTACAGTTTGTAAATTAAAAAATACATAAATCTTAATTCTTCCTTCTTCTATTCCTTCTTCTTTATGACTGCCAATGGCCACTGGCCCTAGCATAGATGACTTTTTCTTGCTAGGACTGATGGATATGATGTGTTCAAGATTATTCACTTACTTAGACACATGTATTTGTTGTGAGTTGCTTTGGATAAAGGCGTCTGTTAAACCTCTAAAATGTAAATGTAAATGTTATCTGATGTGGGCCAGTGTACTACAATCCAGAGTGCTCTGATGTGTTCTAGAACCACCCAAGAAAGCATTTAACAACCCGGCAATTTCCTTACTCTACAGCACCCAATTAATTAATATTGCTTCTGAGGGAAGAAATCTCACTGAGCAAGCATCGTTATTGACTAAACCACCCCGCCACGTTGGTTTGAAGGCGGAAAGGCGATAGTTAACCCTCCCTCATCAACCCGTCGACTCATCAAAACCCAAGGAGATGAAACCGGAGAGGAACGTACGAAAACGTGTCTTAAATAGCAAAGAGAGGAATAAAACACCCCAAGTATCAGCTCGGGCTCCGCTGTGGCCTTGTGTCTGTAACCCGATGAGGATCCCTTTCATGTTTTATCCCCCCCCCACCCTCACCCGTCCCTCACCCCCGTCCTCGCCCCCCCCCATCTCCCTGCATGGGGCACAGGGGCACTCCTCTCCAAGGCCGGGGGGGGTGTAGTTGAGGGAGGGGGGCAGGGGTTGGGGCATAGCAGGGGAGTCCCTACGGAGAGGCTGTGTCGTTAGGATAAGTCCGTCCCGTCCCCCCCGCCCTGTAACCCTCCACCCCTCTCCACCAGGCCCCCCCTGGCTCTGATAAGCACCCTCAGACAGCCTCCCAGATCAAGGCGGTTATCAGCGCCTGTCTCTCTGGGCAGCAGGGCATCAAGGAGCCAGCTTCACTGTCACCCAGGGAGGCCAGCATCTAGACACACAGGGGGGAGTGTGTGTGGGTGTGTGTGTGTGTGTGTGTGTGTGTGTGTGTGTGTGAGAGCAAAGACCAAACTTATTCCACTGTAAAAGTCTAACAGACTAAAGCGTAGACATGGTGGGGTATTTGGAATCACGGCGCTCTCGCGACGAGGGAGCCCTACCTCGGACATGTACAGTAAAACCTGCCATCATTAACCTAACTGAGAAGCAGAAGGGGCCGGGCTGAGGGTGACACACACACACACACACACACACGAGATGTGAAGGATATCTTGCCTAGCGAGGTCAGGGACAATCTTCCCCTCGTTTTCCCTCAACAGGAGCTTGGCCTGAGAAACAGAGAGGGACGTGAGGCCAGAAAACACGACAGGCAGCTCACATGTGTTTGATACCATTCCTCACTCCATTCCATTCAGTACAGCTCACATGTGCACCACCACCAGCCTCCCTTGACTCGTTGTTGTTTAGGTGGCCTCTAGATGCTACAAAGCCATAAAGTCGTGTTATGGTGGAGTTTTTTCTTTATTCTATTTGTTCTATTGAAGGTCGAAGGCCTCGAGGGTAGGGAACATTTGTCTTGCACTCTTTCCCTTAAAAGCCATCTGCGCTGAGGCTAATTCATTTCCTCTCTCTCTGCCTCTCTCTCTCTCTCTCTTTCTCTCTCTCTCTCTCTCTCTCTTCACCGCTCCTCAATAAACCCAGACCAAATAAGTCATTAGAAATAAAGTCGTCATAAAAACGCTGTGCCGCTCCATGAGATGACGCCAATAATTCCCTTCCCCAAGTTCGGTGAGCACTTAAAGCTTGTGTGTGTCTGTGTGTGTGTGTGTGTGTGTGTGTGCGCGTGTGTGTGTGGGGTTAACTAAGGAAGACAAGTCTTGTTGGGGTCTGGGGCCGACTGCATTATGTCTGAAAACATTTCAAACAAAACAGGTAATGGGCTAAAAAAAAATAAT
This sequence comes from Nansenia antarctica, assembly GCF_963989245.1. Classification (NCBI taxonomy): domain Eukaryota; kingdom Metazoa; phylum Chordata; class Actinopteri; order Argentiniformes; family Microstomatidae; genus Nansenia; species Nansenia antarctica. Next base: position 59,487,122 of record NC_137676.1, read on the forward strand.
AATAATAAAAACACTGACCAACGAGACTAAAATGCATCCGTATTCTTATTCACTCTGTCCAAAGGCAAAAAAATATCAGTTTTCTTGTTCACACACACAAATGGAAACTCCCAATAAATATAACACATCTCAGCCTAATCTATCCTCCCTAATCTCTACTAAAAATGTCCTTCAATTTATGATGACCTCTGGGGCTCCATTAATCACGTCAGTCTGCGGTTTTTGGAAGACCCATTTGGAGCACTCCCACATCTCTTTCCCCTCCGTTCCCGGCGGCAGATGAGACTTGTTCAGAGACTGGAAGTGGGGTTGCAAAACGCTGAATGAGTGCCGCGTTCTCTGGCAGCTGATTAAAGGGGCCGGGGCGAGAGGAGAGAGGAGAGAGAAGAGAGGAGGGGAGAGAGGAGAGGGGAGAGGTGAGAGGAGAGAGAAGAGAGGAGAGAGGAGGGAGGGGAGGAGAGAGGAGAGAGGAGAGGATAGAGGAGAGAGGAGAGGATAGAGGAGAGAGGAGAGGGGAGAGAGAGGAGAGAGGAGAGAGCAGAGATGGGAGAGGAGAGAGGAGAGAGGAGAGGAGAGAGGAGAGATGGGAGACGAGAGAGGAGAGAGGAGAGATGAGAGATGGGGAGAGGAGAGAGGAGAGGAGAGAGGAGTGCTGGTCAGGGACGCCTAAGTGACAGGCCTGGTCCCACTTCTGCTGGCCGTGACCGTGGAGAATGTGTGTGTGTGTGTGTATGTGTGTGTGTGTGTGTGTGTGTGTGTGTGTGTGTGTGTGCGTGTGTGTGTGTGTGTGTGTGGGGGGGGGGGGGTATGGACAGAACACACACCTGTGAGGACCGGAGTGTACGATGATGTAATGATGTGTCAAAAATTTGTGAAGAAAGACAGCTTTCACATCCACACTTACTCAAGACACTTAGGGATATTCTCAAAAGAATATACACACTGACATCCACTGACTTTGAAATGTGAAACAACCAAGGCCTTTAGCTGATGATGTTGTTGTCATCAGACATGGTGGATGTTCGCACCATTAGCCAAGTGTCTAAACAGAAAATGCATTTAAGCATAACAGTTACAATGCCTTTCGGAAATCTGGTTTCACAGCGTTTCCAAAACAACGTTCTTATCTGTTCGGCCATAGGACACGGTCATCTATCTACTGGGCTACAGAGAGGGACCTCTCTCTCTCTCTCTCCCCCTCTCTCTCTCTCTCTCTCTCTCTCTCTCTCTCTCTCTCTCTCTCTCTCTCTCTCTCTCTATCTCTCTCTTCTCAGAATTTCGTTTCCAGCGTTCCATCCCATTACAAATTAGGCCCCGGTCCTGGGGAGAGGAGAAAAGTTCACGGTGAGCGAGCGAAGCAGGCATCCCCCTTGGCCTCCTGTTAAAGATGTACAGGCTTGTTTATTGTAAGAGGCGACTCGCGGCCCGTGCCAGAATTCTGCACATTCGTTTATCTTTGGCACTTCTTTAAAAATGGCTTCCTGAGCTTGGATGTGAACGTAAACACAGGGGAGAGAATGCTGGCCGGCCATCGACAGAGGAACCTCTCTGTGCCTCGCTGTGATAAGAGCTGGAGTAGAGCTCTGACAGATACAGGGACAAGGGCCGACATAGTTTCACCAAGCCGTCTCAAAGAAGAAGAAAAAAAACGGCACTATTAAAGCAACAAAAATGTGTCCTTTTAACCACTTTTTCTTCAAAAACAATTGAACAATTGTTCACAAAGAAAGCCACAAAAACAACAACTCTTGAAATGGGAGTGTTTGGTTAATAATGCAAACTATTTCTATTGAATGTTCTCTAATTCGACGAAAGGCAAATGTGAATAAGTACAAATGTCAATGCAAGACATTTCCTGGCTTCATATACGTATGTGACACGTGGCTTTGACAAAAATGGCAAACACATGTTTGTTTTCTGAATTGTTTTCCATGCCCTGCTCGATAATATGCCGAGCTGTATGGAGAACCAATTAAATGAATATGATTTTGTCTACATCAAAAGAAAGACATTGTAAACACATATTGAAAGAAAGTTGTTATGTTTATCACCCCTGGTATAGTTGTGTTGTTCTTTATATTGTACTCTTCTCATTTTTGCTTTACAGTTGGGTTACATTTTTATGGTATTCCTCTGGCTCTCTAAATTAATTAAAAGAAGCAACATAAAATATATTATTTCTTTCATATTGAAAATAAGTTTAATTAAAAGTGTATAGTGATAAAGTCTGTCTAGAGAGATGTACAAAAAAAAAATACTTAGAAGAGCTCTGAATGTCTGTGGTCAGGTTAGCATTTGAAACATATCTCATGCACAATTAGAAAGTGGAGAGGTCCTTGACGTGGTAAAGTTTTACTGCATTCACGTTCCCTGATTCTTTGAATGAGAGGGGGTCTTAAATTCCAGACGAAAGAAGGGAATAAAAACAAAATAGTATTTGAGCACAAACACCTGACTATTCGCCAGCCACATGTGTCCTCAATAAAGAACCTTGATGTGTGTCGGCTGTAGTAACCAGGCAAGATAAAACCCGTGTAGCAACATGACACACAGTTCACACGACTGGAACAGAGAACCCAAACCTCGGAGTAGAGAACCCCAAGATTTCTCTACCAAAAGCAACATGAACCAGACAGACGAGGTACTCCAAAGTCATGATGTTGTACCCTGGCAATGATGTGCTTTGCGCCACGTTTTTGTATAAAGAAAAGCAAGTAACATTTTCAAGATGACAGAATTTGCTAAGTGAGATCAAACGTGCATGAACTTTTATAAGACTATAGACCCCTTACTGTACATGTAGACCTACCCAACACATACTGTATGTACTAGGAACTCCTAGTCATAGTAATGGTGTCTAGATGTCTCCTTAAAAAAAGAAAGAAACAACTTGGAAAATATATAGCAAAAATAATTGCCTTTGGAGACCATATCAAAGAGATACAATAAACCGACGGATTATGAATATAAACAGACAAACCACTGCTTCATTGAAAAAAACTAAACTGGTTTGTTTGTGTGTGTAGCAACCGGGTCAACCCGGATTATGGCAACATGTAATTATAAACAACATAATAGTTGAATTAAAGATGAAGGCTTGAGTGGCGTTCATAATCCATTGTTTAGGTTATGGTGGTTTAACCATTGTCACGTTTGGAGCATTGCCCCTCAGCCTGTAATAGCACAGAGCCTGGTTTTGTTTAATGGAACAATAAAAACAAGTTTGTTTTTGTCTTAATCCAATATGATTTTATGTTCGACTGTAAACCATAAAAGAAAACCCATGTGTACGGTCAAGTTTGGTCTTTTAGGACCGAAGTTCCGTCTTCCACGATAACTCTTCCCAGTACAACATCACGAGCCCTTTCGATACTTCTAAAATGAGTTCCAAAACAAAATGCACAGAGTATATCTTTCCCCCCTCACAAGTGAAGGCGAGCTCTTTGGATGTGCTATTCTATTGGATCAAATCCCGGAAAAAACGGAATATAGACATAAACATCACAAGTGTTTGGAATGTTGGTTGATTGTAAAGACGAGTGGTTTCATCAAAGAAACATCAAACACTTGGAATTCTGTTATACAGTGTCATAATAGCAGAGGATAAATCATGATGAAAAGAGGCTTGCCTTGTTTTCGGCTGTGGTTCTCGCAGGCCTCTGCAGAACATGCAAGTGTGGTTGTTGTGGGTAAAAGGTAAGAGCTGGGCGTGATCCAGGAGCTCATTCTGATGGATGTTCAGTGTGATAGGTGCTTCTACTGCCTTATTTCTGGGTGACACTTAAAAATAGGACCGTTTACATATCTGCCAACATACTACTAACATGCCACTACCGGAACACAAAACACCCTGTAGTCATGAGAGTGGCGATCTTATTGTACGGGAGACGACCACTCTCACGACTACAGGCTGTTTTGTGTTTCGGTGGTGAGACGAGGGAGTAGAAAGAGGTGTCGTTTGTATCTCTTAACGTCGTCTGCAGCGTCCAGACAGACCGTAAAGGCTAACTAAGGTTAAATACTGATTTGTCACGGTTAGGCCTGCGGTTCAAGTGGCCTTCCGAACTGAATAACAACACGCGACGCACTCAGACTCACGTAATGGATACTCACTCAAATGATCCCAAACACACACACACACAAACGCACACACTCACACACACGCACGTATGCACACCACACACACACACACACACACACACACACACACACACACACACACACACACACACACACACACACACACACACACACACACACACACACACACACACGGAGGCCCTAGCCCCACTCCACTTACACAGTACAGGGATCCCAGCTTCAACCATAAACAGAAGCATGACCTGTAATTGTGATAGTGATCAAATTGATAATATTGATTTCAGCATTTGTCTTATTTCTTCATCTGACATACACAGTAGTAGACATGTCAGTGAAATAACCATCAGGAAAGGCAGAAACTTTTTTTCGTATGTCTGGGTTACTGCCCCATGATAATACACTACCAACGTCTGTCAGTCACAAACTGTAAAAGGTTAACACACCTGGAGATACTGGTCATTTTGGGAGAAAGCTGCCATCGTTATGATTGCTCACAAAAGAGAGAGTCAGAGAGAGTAATTCCGGCTTGCAAAAAAAAGACAAGTCTCCCTTGGTTATGTTTACATTCTGCAGTCCTGTGATGTCCAGACTTTCTTAGCATGTTCTCCGCTTTTCCCACCACTAGTCCTCTACACTTCCACTCCTATTGAGACCTCAGACTCTCTTCCAGTGACCTATAGGTCTGTGTGTGAGGTAAAAACACACGCACGCACGCACACACACACACACACACACACCCATAAAGACACACACACACACACACACACGACTTATAAACCTGTGTGTGAGGTAAAAGCATGCGGAATGCCCTTGTTGAACACCCCATGATGAGGTACTACAATGTTTCATATGTCAACACCAGGCCGTGGACGGAGGTGTTGAGTGCTACGGATTTCTGGAGCTCTTGATTGGCTGGTGTCCTGGCAAGGAGGGGGGGGGGGGGGGGGGGGGGGGGCTACCAGACTGCATATCAAATTCCAGAATAGTACGTACAACAAACACTCAAACACTCACATACACACACGCACGCACGCACACAGGCACACAACCATAAAGACACACACGCCCATAAAGACACACACACACACACACCCATAAAGACACACACACACACACACACACACACACACACACAACGATGTTACAGAATAACTTGACAGGTAAGATCTCACATAAAACACCCAGATCCATCTCCACAGACGTGTATGTATTCATGGGTAGTTCCCACTGTGATCACTCATTCCTCCTCCCTCTGGTTATCTCAGTACAAGACATCTTATCCTTCTCTCCCTTTGACAGATAAGTTAGGTCTATGTGAGCGTGTGAGTGTGTGAGCGTGTGTGTGCGTACGTGTGGGTGCGTGACTGAGTGCATGTGTGTGTGTGTGTGCGTGTGTGTGTGTGTATGTGTGTGTATGCGTGTGTGTATGTGTGCGTGTGTGTGTGTGTGTATGCGTGTGTGTATGTGCGTGTGTGTGTGTGTGTGTGTGTGTGCATGTGTGTGTGTGTGTGTGTGTGTGTGTGCGTGTGTGTGTGTGTGTGTGTGCGTGTGTGTGTGTGTGTGTCTGTGTGTGTGTGTGTGTGTGTGTGTGTGTGTGTGTGTGCGCGTGTGTGTGTGTGTGTGTGCGTGTGTGTGTGTGTGTGCTCCGCCGCTCTTTCCCTGCGCTGCTGCTTTTAGGCCTGACTCCAAGCCTCAGGTTCAAAGGCCTGAGAAAGAATGTCTAGAATTTTCTAGAAACACTCTCTTACGGGGTGTGTTGCTTCACCGGTCTGATCGATGTGTTCCAACGGCCCTGTTACTATCCCCACCGTATTATGACACTTGTTTCAATTCCACCGTCCATTCATGCTCTGGGAAAAAGATGAGACGAGGGGAACCGTAACGGACTGTTTTCCTGCGTTCCGCATCGTTCTCTGGGATGTGGACATAAATATTCCCCGGTGCCAAAGTTTAGAGTGATTCCATGTAAATGATGACTATAACTGTACATCAGCGTAGCCAGTTCGGTAGTGAGATAGAGGCATAACTCACATTATCGCCCCATGGATCAACACACTCCCGGCTGGGAGAGGAGTTTGACGGCTTCGACTCTCTCATGTTTTTTGTTTTTTTTCGCTGCTGGAAACTCTTCTTTTTTCCCGGACGCCATCCATTGTTGGGTTGGGGTTAGTAGGAATGTTTGGGAAGCTGTCTTGTGAGTTGTGTGTGTTACTGATGCCTTGCCAAAGTGTATCCTGAGTACATTTAGAATATATTCTTTCCTACTCCGTCCCCATGAGCCAAATTGCCACTAAGCCCAGTGTCATTTATTAGCGGCTGGCGTTGGGGGTGTGGGGGGGGAGGGGGGTGTGGGAGTTGGGTGGGGTGGAGTGGGGGAGTCTGTGGTGGAGCACTGCCTTTTTGAGTGTGATTTCTACTTCACTGTGGTTTCATCTCACACAGGGGTGTCTCAGCTCTTACAGAACCCCCCCCCCCCCCTCCCCCCCCAAGCTCGGAGAGAGCATCGATGTTACACCCTGTCTTTACACAATCTGGAGCGTTGCCATGACTCCCATTACGGAGGTAGGTGGGTGGGGGGGAGGGGGGGGGGGGCGATGAAAAAGCGTTTTTGCTTTCTTACACTTTCGCCGGGCAACACTCATCGTGTCTCTGACAGATTCAGACAATTAAAGAGCGGGGGAATCAACCCCGGGGTGGCTAATTCGTTTCCTCCCCTCCATCGCATGAAATACCAATCAAAAGTTATGCTAAATTTACAGTAAGAACACTAAAACTGCCACGGGCGCTTAAGACAAATGAAGGGCCATCCATCATGGGAGCACTCAGTGAGAGCATCGCGGGCCATCGCCTCTCCGCGAGAGCCGTGGCCAAATATAGGAACGCCGGTTATTCCCTCCAAGACTTCAAATGGAAAAGGACATCTCAGTTCACATTAAATATTGCCCTGAGAAATGATCTGGCCGCCGTCCAAGGACTAAGAAGTGTTAACGTTGGCACTTCCACTGTGTACACTTGCAGTAAATTGTTTTAGTGTTTATTTGACGGGATATGTGGCAGGGATTGATGGATAGGAGCTCGGACGTGTCTCTCTTCATTCCCCCCACCCCCCCACAGCTTACCATTTTCAGTCATATTGACTCAGGGATGTGTGTGTGTGTGTGTGTGTGTGTGTGTGTGTGTGTGTGTGTGTGTGTGTGCATGTGCAGATATGCATGCATTGTATATGTGTGCATATATGTGAGTGTGTGTGTGTGTATGCGTGCATGTGTGTGTGTGTGTGTGTGTGTGTGCGTGTGTGTATGCATGTGCGTGTACGCTAATGCCGATGCACTTGAGGGATGTGTGAGTCTCGTCGTTCCCCCTAACAGACCCCTGTGTCATTACCAACCGCTCCCTGAGCTGAGAGTGTCTGAGAGTGCAGCCTCGCTGAGAGAAGGCAACTCTCAGCCACTCCACAGAGAGAGAGAGAGAGTCCTGCTGCACTGATCACGGCTGCGATACTGGACCTCTCAGAGTACACACCTCTCCCGTGATTAACGGGCCTCTCGGCCATTCCGAACACTTAAGTGAATTGTTGTTTTGACGTAGACAACAAGCTACTGTACTCGAGTGGCAACACGGATATGTCGCCTGCTGAATAAACTAACAGTGGTGTGGTCGTCTCCTAATCTAATTAATCCGATTTTGAATCTAATCTAATCTAATCTTCTACAGAGGTATGGTTCACGTTCAGTGGTTCAGTGGTTCAGCGTTTCAGTGGTTGGCGTTCAGTAGAGGACAACGGACAAGACATACTTGGATAAAAGCATAAACATGTGAAGAATAACAGCTGTTCTAAATACTAGCGGGAGAAACTCCATAAGACAAATTACAGTTACTGCACTTGCACTCTAATAACTGATAACTTGCACAAGAGCTGTGTTATCAGTTGGCCTGACTGGCGTGGTCTAAAATAGACCCTCTCCCAACCAGCCTGCTCTGCCCTGCCATGGCATGTCATCCATGACTCTCTCCTTCTTTCTCTCTCTCATGTCCAGTGATTTAAATTATATTTAATATGGGGAACTACTTCACTGTCATCCACGCCAAGGTATGCTGGACGTTTTTTACCAGTCAAAA